>NW_026867750.1:0-115365 GCF_020745735.1 Hemiscyllium ocellatum
CCGTCCCTTCCGTGTTGGACTGCCTGCAGTCCCTCAGCTCAGGGCCGTGGGGAGGACTCTCAGTGAGTGAAGGTTTCACTCGGATTCTCATCATCTGGGACACTTGGGGCTCAGATGTTAACTGCGCGCGGTAGCAACAAAGAAAGCGATGCCCACTTGCTATAGACTTTCCGTAAGATTGCTGCGTGAAGACGATTTCTAACACCAAGAAGGCTGCACAACAATGTGAATTTACCTGGGCGAAGAGTCCTCGGTGTCCATTTCTTTCTGTCCTTCCAGCACAGCATCTTTCCATCTCTCAGATAACAGACCTTTGGAGAAAGTTCACAATAAAGTTGTGTCATGTTCCCCGCATTAATGCAACTGACACCTCTCACCCCAAGGGTTTCAGAGAGTGAGAGAGAGAGAGAGAGAGACTCTAACCCCGCCCCCACCCTACACCCCGCCCCACCCCACCCCAGAACAACGTGCAAGTAGAAATAAATTGGTTTAATTATCGAGCAGTGGAGATAGTCCAGTTCCTGGGAATGAGACAAACATCATCGCCCCGGGGACAGAATGACAAGCAGAAGTTCTGGAAACGCTTTGCTGCTTGCAATTCTGGAGCAATGTGGAATGTACTTCACACTGAGCAACTTTCAGCTGGCTCAGAGTCTCCAATGTACATTGCTGTGTTTGCCGCCAGCTCAGAGAGAGAGAACAATAGGAAGGACGTAGGAGTGAATAACGATCCGCGTGAGAGGGCGAATAGCTGCTCATGGAGACTGTTAGTGGCTAACAATACGTAGTCTGTCATAGCCGACGAGGTGATAACAAGGAGTCGTTTGTGTGGTAGGGGTCAAGGACATGGGGGAGTTCAGGCCCTAAAGTTATGGAACTCGATATTGAAGACCGGAGGGCTGTAAGGTCTCCAAGTGGAAAATGAGTTGTTGTTCTTTCATCTGGAGCTAGAACACTGCTGCAAGCCTGAGACAGAGATGTTGGTCAGGGAACAGGGTGATGTGTTAAAGTGGCAGACAACCGCCAGGTCAGGGCCTTTTTCCTGCGGGCAGAACCGGGATGTTCTGCGAAGCAGTCACCCAGTTTATGCTTCATGCTACATTGGGAAACGACACTGTGAGCAGCGAATGCAGTGGACTAGGTTGTGGCAAAAGTGCTGCTTCACCTGGCAGGTATGTTTGAGCCCTTGGATATTCAGGAGGGAGCCGGTAAATGGGCAGGTGTTGCACATTCGGCAGTTTCAGGCGAAAGCGACTTGGCACTATGGGAGGTGGGTGTGGGGTGTTGCGAGTGAAGGAAGAGTGGACCCGAAGTGTAACCCCGGCACAACGGGTGCGTGTTGGGACCATAACCCACTCTCTCCTATTCACTCAATGTCGTCTTTAGCAGCTTTCCCTTATAACTGCGCTCTGTTCTGCACCTCGCCTTCTCATCTGCTTCCGAAAAAAAGGCTTGGACATAAATATTTCACAGTGATATACTGGCCCAATGTGCACAGTCGAGTTGATACACTCGTGGAGATCTGCGTGGTCTTCTCCTGTTCTCTGTATCCCATGGTGAGGAGGGTAATGCTTGTCACTGGCCGCTCGGGTGTCATAGAAAAATTTCAAAACAAAATGTTTGAATTGTCTGCCAGTGGAGAGAGCCCGGTTCCTGGGGACGTGACAAACAGCAGCAGGGAGACTGAATGAGAAGCAGCTGTTCGAGAAACTCTTTGCCGCTAGCAATTCTTCGAGCAATCTCAAATGTATTTCATAGTGAGCACGTCTCAGGTCACTCAAGCGGTGTGGGGCATCTATCGCGGGCCGGCTCTCTGGCTCGTTGGTCTAGGCGTATGATTCTCGCTTTGGGTGCCGTACTGTGATGAGTTGCGAGAGGTCCCGGGTTCAAATCCCGGACGAGCCCGAGGTTTTTCTAAAACTTGACTTGTGCAAAACTGCCTGATTAATTTTCTCAAAAAGCACCTTGGTGAAACGAGGTTGGGCTGTCTGGAGTACGGACAAGGCAGAAAACAGGGAAGTGAAATGGTTGGATGTCGTGTCGAACAGGTTGACGTGAGCTGTGCGGTGTTTGGGGAATGTCAGCAATGAAGGTAGATTGGAAAATTGGGACAGCTCTCCTCGGAGAACCGAAGTTTTCCAAGTCATGAGGGACCTAGAAACAGGAAATAATGTTGTGAAAATGTTCCCACACCTGAAAGGTCCACAACGATTCGGCAGAATTTTAAGGTCACCAGGAAAACAAGTAAAAATGACAGGAGGAAGAACGTTTTCGTACAGGGAGTGGTTAGTGTCAGTAAGTCCCTGTCGGACATTGACAAAGAGGAAGATTCAATGAACACAAAAGGGAATTCGGTGGTCACGTTCAGATGTGCAGATTTACGCTGAGAATGCGAGAGAATGAAACGAATAGACACACGTTGACTGAAGTATAGAACCAGCAGAGCGAAGGTGGGCCGCATGGCCTCCGTCTGCGCTGCGACACATGTGATTTCACACATTCAGTGTGAAATCACAGTTCGACCAACAGAATGTGGGAATTTAGTAAAAACGTTTCTATTTACACAGCCTCCGTACGTCTGCGAAACAGCATATCACACGACAGCAGCGGAGGTCTTTGACATCAGTCTCGAACGTGCGAGCCGCGTGCCAGATGAAAAGCTGAATCGCTCTGTGGACAGGGCTCAGAGCGTGGCAGCAGAGTGGCGCAGCGGGAGCGTGCTGGGCCCATAACCCAGAGGTCGATGGATCGAAACCATCCTCTGCTATTATTCAATGTCACCTCGAGCTGATTTCCTTTGGATCGGTGCTCTCTTCTGCCAGCTGCATACCCGAATGGCGTGAAGCATATCGATGCACTCGCCAAATCCACTCCATGCAAGGTGCGTGGTTTTAGAGGTCTCAGTGGCATTCTGTTGTTCGGCGGTTTTTATTCTGAACTGGATCGCAAAACCAGTTCTCTGCGATGCCAATCAGCTGGTCAAGTTGAAACAAATGTCTTGCGGTTTCGTCCATTCCCTGCAGTAATTCGCTACCCTGGTTCAGACGTGAATGACAAGCATGTCAAAAACCTCATCACGACTCAGACACAGTTCCCCCACGATTAGGACGGATCCCACCGATTGTGAATAACCTCAGAGAGAGAGAGACAGGCAATCGGCGTGGATTCGATGGGTTGAACGGCTTGTGTCTACGCGAGAATGGTGCTACGTGTTTATGGCGTCCCACTGCCTGTCTCTGGGACAGAGAGGCTGAGGGAGCAAAACTGGTTCATTTTTACCCGTCCCTTCCGTGTTGGACTGCCTGCAGTCCCTCAGCTCAGGGCCGTGGGGAGGACTCTCAGTGAGTGAAGGTTTCACTCGGATTCTCTTCATCTGGGACACTTGGGGCTCAGATGTTAACTGCTGCGCGGTAGCAACAAAGAAAGCGATGCCCACTTTGCTATAGACTTTCCGTAAGATTGCTGCGTGAAGACGATTTCTGAACACCAAGAAGGCTGCACAACAATGTGAATTTACCTGGGCGAAGAGTCCTCGGTGTCCATTTCTTTCTGTCCTTCCAGCACAGCATCTTTCCATCTCTCAGATAACAGACCTTTGGAGAAAGTTCACAATCAAAGTTGTTCATGTTCCCCGCATTAATGCAACTGACACCTCTCACCCCAACGGTTTCAGAGAGTGAGAGAGAGAGAGAGAGAGAGACTCTACCCGCCCCCCCCCCACACCCCCCCCCCACCCCACCCCAGAACAACGTGCAAGTAGAAATAAATTGGTTTAATTATCGAGCAGTGGAGATAGTCCAGTTCCTGGGATGAGACAAACATCATCGCCCCGGGGACAGAATGACAAGCAGAAGTTCTGGAAACGCTTTGCTGCTTGCAATTCTTGGAGCAATGTGGAATGTACTTCACACTGAGCAACTTTCAGCTGGCTCAGAGTCTCCAATGTACATTGCTGTGTTTGCCGCCAGCTCAGAGAGAGAGAACAATAGGAAGGACGTAGGAGTGAATAACGATCCGCGTGAGAGGGCGAATAGCTGCTCATGGAGACTGTTAGTGGCTAACAATACGTAGTCTGTCATAGCCGACGAGGTGATAACAAGGAGTCGTTTGTGTGGTAGGGGTCAAGGACATGGGGGAGTTCAGGCCCTAAAGTTATGGAACTCGATATTGAAGACCGGAGGGCTGTAAGGTCTCCAAGTGGAAAATGAGTTGTTGTTCTTTCATCTGGAGCTAGAACACTGCTGCAAGCCTGAGACAGAGATGTTGGTCAGGGAACAGGGTGATGTGTTAAAGTGGCAGACAACCGCCAGGTCAGGGCCTTTTTCCTGCGGGCAGAACCGGGATGTTCTGCGAAGCAGTCACCCAGTTTATGCTTCATGCTACATTGGGGGAAACGACACTGTGAGCAGCGAATGCAGTGGACTAGGTTGTGGCAAAAGTGCTGCTTCACCTGGCAGGTATGTTTGAGCCCTTGGATATTCAGGAGGGAGCCGGTAAATGGGCAGGTGTTGCACATTCGGCAGTTTCAGGCGAAAGCGACTTGGCACTATGGGAGGTGGGTGTGGGGTGTTGCGAGTGAAGGAAGAGTGGACCCGAAGTGTAACCCCCGGCACAACGGGTGCGTGTTGGGACCATAACCCACTCTCTCCTATTCACTCAATGTCGTCTTTAGCAGCTTTCCCTTATAACTGCGCTCTGTTCTGCACCTCGCCTTCTCATCTGCTTCCGAAAAAAGGCTTGGACATAAATATTTCACAGTGATATACTGGCCCAATGTGCACAGTCGAGTTGATACACTCGTGGAGATCTGCGTGGTCTTCTCCTGTTCTCTGTATCCCATGGTGAGGAGGGTAATGCTTGTCACTGGCCGCTCGGGTGTCATAGAAAAATTTCAAAACAAAATGTTTGAATTGTCTGCCAGTGGAGAGAGCCCGGTTCCTGGGGACGTGACAAACAGCAGCAGGGAGACTGAATGAGAAGCAGCTGTTCGAGAAACTCTTTGCCGCTAGCAATTCTTCGAGCAATCTCAAATGTATTTCATAGTGAGCACGTCTCAGGTCACTCAAGCGGTGTGGGGCATCTATCGCGGGCCGGCTCTCTGGCTCGTTGGTCTAGGCGTATGATTCTCGCTTTGGGTGCCGTACTGTGATGAGTTGCGAGAGGTCCCGGGTTCAAATCCCGGACGAGCCCGAGGTTTTTCTAAAACTTGACTTGTGCAAAACTGCCTGATTAATTTTCTCAAAAAGCACCTTGGTGAAACGAGGTTGGGCTGTCTGGAGTACGGACAAGGCAGAAAACAGGGAAGTGAAATGGTTGGATGTCGTGTCGAACAGGTTGACGTGAGCTGTGCGGTGTTTGGGGAATGTCAGCAATGAAGGTAGATTGGAAAATTGGGACAGCTCTCCTCGGAGAACCGAAGTTTTCCAAGTCATGAGGGACCTAGAAACAGGAAATAATGTTGTGAAAATGTTCCCACACCTGAAAGGTCCACAACGATTCGGCAGAATTTTAAGGTCACCAGGAAAACAAGTAAAAATGACAGGAGGAAGAACGTTTTCGTACAGGGAGTGGTTAGTGTCAGTAAGTCCCTGTCGGACATTGACAAAGAGGAAGATTCAATGAACACAAAAGGGAATTCGGTGGTCACGTTCAGATGTGCAGATTTACGCTGAGAATGCGAGAGAATGAAACGAATAGACACACGTTGACTGAAGTATAGAACCAGCAGAGCGAAGGTGGGCCGCATGGCCTCCGTCTGCGCTGCGACACATGTGATTTCACACATTCAGTGTGAAATCACAGTTCGACCAACAGAATGTGGGAATTTAGTAAAAACGTTTCTATTTACACAGCCTCCGTACGTCTGCGAAACAGCATATCACACGACAGCAGCGGAGGTCTTTGACATCAGTCTCGAACGTGCGAGCCGCGTGCCAGATGAAAAGCTGAATCGCTCTGTGGACAGGGCTCAGAGCGTGGCAGCAGAGTGGCGCAGCGGGAGCGTGCTGGGCCCATAACCCAGAGGTCGATGGATCGAAACCATCCTCTGCTATTATTCAATGTCACCTCGAGCTGATTTCCTTTGGATCGGTGCTCTCTTCTGCCAGCTGCATACCCGAATGGCGTGAAGCATATCGATGCACTCGCCAAATCCACTCCACGCAAGGTGCGTGGTTTTAGAGGTCTCAGTGGCATTCTGTTGTTCGGCGGTTTTTATTCTGAACTGGATCGCAAAACCAGTTCTCTGCGATGCCAATCAGCTGGTCAAGTTGAAACAAATGTCTTGCGGTTTCGTCCATTCCCTGCAGTAATTCGCTACCCTGGTTCAGACGTGAATGACAAGCATGTCAAAAACCTCATCACGACTCAGACACAGTTCCCCCACGATTAGGACGGATCCCACCGATTGTGAATAACCTCAGAGAGAGAGAGACAGGCAATCGGCGTGGATTCGATGGGTTGAACGGCTTGTGTCTACGCGAGAATGGTGCTACGTGTTTATGGCGTCCCACTGCCTGTCTCTGGGACAGAGAGGCTGAGGGAGCAAAACTGGTTCATTTTTACCCGTCCCTTCCGTGTTGGACTGCCTGCAGTCCCTCAGCTCAGGGCCGTGGGGAGGACTCTCAGTGAGTGAAGGTTTCACTCGGATTCTCTTCATCTGGGACACTTGGGGCTCAGATGTTAACTGCTGCGCGGTAGCAACAAAGAAAGCGATGCCCACTTTGCTATAGACTTTCCGTAAGATTGCTGCGTGAAGACGATTTCTGAACACCAAGAAGGCTGCACAACAATGTGAATTTACCTGGGCGAAGAGTCCTCGGTGTCCATTTCTTTCTGTCCTTCCAGCACAGCATCTTTCCATCTCTCAGATAACAGACCTTTGGAGAAAGTTCACAATCAAAGTTGTTCATGTTCCCCGCATTAATGCAACTGACACCTCTCACCCCAAGGGTTTCAGAGAGTGAGAGAGAGAGAGAGAGAGACTCTACCCGCCCCCCCCCCACACCCCCCCCCACCCCCCCCCCAGAACAACGTGCAAGTAGAAATAAATTGGTTTAATTATCGAGCAGTGGAGATAGTCCAGTTCCTGGGGATGAGACAAACATCATCGCCCCGGGGACAGAATGACAAGCAGAAGTTCTGGAAACGCTTTGCTGCTTGCAATTCTTGGAGCAATGTGGAATGTACTTCACACTGAGCAACTTTCAGCTGGCTCAGAGTCTCCAATGTACATTGCTGTGTTTGCCGCCAGCTCAGAGAGAGAGAACAATAGGAAGGACGTAGGAGTGAATAACGATCCGCGTGAGAGGGCGAATAGCTGCTCATGGAGACTGTTAGTGGCTAACAATACGTAGTCTGTCATAGCCGACGAGGTGATAACAAGGAGTCGTTTGTGTGGTAGGGGTCAAGGACATGGGGGAGTTCAGGCCCTAAAGTTATGGAACTCGATATTGAAGACCGGAGGGCTGTAAGGTCTCCAAGTGGAAAATGAGTTGTTGTTCTTTCATCTGGAGCTAGAACACTGCTGCAAGCCTGAGACAGAGATGTTGGTCAGGGAACAGGGTGATGTGTTAAAGTGGCAGACAACCGCCAGGTCAGGGCCTTTTTCCTGCGGGCAGAACCGGGATGTTCTGCGAAGCAGTCACCCAGTTTATGCTTCATGCTACATTGGGGAAACGACACTGTGAGCAGCGAATGCAGTGGACTAGGTTGTGGCAAAAGTGCTGCTTCACCTGGCAGGTATGTTTGAGCCCTTGGATATTCAGGAGGGAGCCGGTAAATGGGCAGGTGTTGCACATTCGGCAGTTTCAGGCGAAAGCGACTTGGCACTATGGGAGGTGGGTGTGGGGTGTTGCGAGTGAAGGAAGAGTGGACCCGAAGTGTAACCCCTGGCACAACGGGTGCGTGTTGGGACCATAACCCACTCTCTCCTATTCACTCAATGTCGTCTTTAGCAGCTTTCCCTTATAACTGCGCTCTGTTCTGCACCTCGCCTTCTCATCTGCTTCCGAAAAAAGCTTGGACATAAATATTTCACAGTGATATACTGGCCCAATGTGCACAGTCGAGTTGATACACTCGTGGAGATCTGCGTGGTCTTCTCCTGTTCTCTGTATCCCATGGTGAGGAGGGTAATGCTTGTCACTGGCCGCTCGGGTGTCATAGAAAAATTTCAAAACAAAATGTTTGAATTGTCTGCCAGTGGAGAGAGCCCGGTTCCTGGGGACGTGACAAACAGCAGCAGGGAGACTGAATGAGAAGCAGCTGTTCGAGAAACTCTTTGCCGCTAGCAATTCTTCGAGCAATCTCAAATGTATTTCATAGTGAGCACGTCTCAGGTCACTCAAGCGGTGTGGGGCATCTATCGCGGGCCGGCTCTCTGGCTCGTTGGTCTAGGCGTATGATTCTCGCTTTGGGTGCCGTACTGTGATGAGTTGCGAGAGGTCCCGGGTTCAAATCCCGGACGAGCCCGAGGTTTTTCTAAAACTTGACTTGTGCAAAACTGCCTGATTAATTTTCTCAAAAAGCACCTTGGTGAAACGAGGTTGGGCTGTCTGGAGTACGGACAAGGCAGAAAACAGGGAAGTGAAATGGTTGGATGTCGTGTCGAACAGGTTGACGTGAGCTGTGCGGTGTTTGGGGAATGTCAGCAATGAAGGTAGATTGGAAAATTGGGACAGCTCTCCTCGGAGAACCGAAGTTTTCCAAGTCATGAGGGACCTAGAAACAGGAAATAATGTTGTGAAAATGTTCCCACACCTGAAAGGTCCACAACGATTCGGCAGAATTTTAAGGTCACCAGGAAAACAAGTAAAAATGACAGGAGGAAGAACGTTTTCGTACAGGGAGTGGTTAGTGTCAGTAAGTCCCTGTCGGACATTGACAAAGAGGAAGATTCAATGAACACAAAAGGGAATTCGGTGGTCACGTTCAGATGTGCAGATTTACGCTGAGAATGCGAGAGAATGAAACGAATAGACACACGTTGACTGAAGTATAGAACCAGCAGAGCGAAGGTGGGCCGCATGGCCTCCGTCTGCGCTGCGACACATGTGATTTCACACATTCAGTGTGAAATCACAGTTCGACCAACAGAATGTGGGAATTTAGTAAAAACGTTTCTATTTACACAGCCTCCGTACGTCTGCGAAACAGCATATCACACGACAGCAGCGGAGGTCTTTGACATCAGTCTCGAACGTGCGAGCCGCGTGCCAGATGAAAAGCTGAATCGCTCTGTGGACAGGGCTCAGAGCGTGGCAGCAGAGTGGCGCAGCGGGAGCGTGCTGGGCCCATAACCCAGAGGTCGATGGATCGAAACCATCCTCTGCTATTATTCAATGTCACCTCGAGCTGATTTCCTTTGGATCGGTGCTCTCTTCTGCCAGCTGCATACCCGAATGGCGTGAAGCATATCGATGCACTCGCCAAATCCACTCCACGCAAGGTGCGTGGTTTTAGAGGTCTCAGTGGCATTCTGTTGTTCGGCGGTTTTTATTCTGAACTGGATCGCAAAACCAGTTCTCTGCGATGCCAATCAGCTGGTCAAGTTGAAACAAATGTCTTGCGGTTTCGTCCATTCCCTGCAGTAATTCGCTACCCTGGTTCAGACGTGAATGACAAGCATGTCAAAAACCTCATCACGACTCAGACACAGTTCCCCCACGATTAGGACGGATCCCACCGATTGTGAATAACCTCAGAGAGAGAGAGACAGGCAATCGGCGTGGATTCGATGGGTTGAACGGCTTGTGTCTACGCGAGAATGGTGCTACGTGTTTATGGCGTCCCACTGCCTGTCTCTGGGACAGAGAGGCTGAGGGAGCAAAACTGGTTCATTTTTACCCGTCCCTTCCGTGTTGGACTGCCTGCAGTCCCTCAGCTCAGGGCCGTGGGGAGGACTCTCAGTGAGTGAAGGTTTCACTCGGATTCTCTTCATCTGGGACACTTGGGGCTCAGATGTTAACTGCTGCGCGGTAGCAACAAAGAAAGCGATGCCCACTTTGCTATAGACTTTCCGTAAGATTGCTGCGTGAAGACGATTTCTGAACACCAAGAAGGCTGCACAACAATGTGAATTTACCTGGGCGAAGAGTCCTCGGTGTCCATTTCTTTCTGTCCTTCCAGCACAGCATCTTTCCATCTCTCAGATAACAGACCTTTGGAGAAAGTTCACAATCAAAGTTGTTCATGTTCCCCGCATTAATGCAACTGACACCTCTCACCCCAAGGGTTTCAGAGAGTGAGAGAGAGAGAGAGAGAGACTCTACCCGCCCCCACCCTACACCCCGCCCCACCCCACCCCAGAACAACGTGCAAGTAGAAATAAATTGGTTTAATTATCGAGCAGTGGAGATAGTCCAGTTCCTGGGGATGAGACAAACATCATCGCCCCGGGGACAGAATGACAAGCAGAAGTTCTGGAAACGCTTTGCTGCTTGCAATTCTTGGAGCAATGTGGAATGTACTTCACACTGAGCAACTTTCAGCTGGCTCAGAGTCTCCAATGTACATTGCTGTGTTTGCCGCCAGCTCAGAGAGAGAGAACAATAGGAAGGACGTAGGAGTGAATAACGATCCGCGTGAGAGGGCGAATAGCTGCTCATGGAGACTGTTAGTGGCTAACAATACGTAGTGTGTCATAGCCGACGAGGTGATAACAAGGAGTCGTTTGTGTGGTAGGGGTCAAGGACATGGGGGAGTTCAGGCCCTAAAGTTCTGGAACTCGATATTGAAGACCGGAGGGCTGTAAGGTCTCCAAGTGGAAAATGAGTTGTTGTTCTTTCATCTGGAGCTAGAACACTGCTGCAAGCCTGAGACAGAGATGTTGGTCAGGGAACAGGGTGATGTGTTAAAGTGGCAGACAACCGCCAGGTCAGGGCCTTTTTCCTGCGGGCAGAACCGGGATGTTCTGCGAAGCAGTCACCCAGTTTATGCTTCATGCTACATTGGGGAAACGACACTGTGAGCAGCGAATGCAGTGGACTAGGTTGTGGCAAAAGTGCTGCTTCACCTGGCAGGTATGTTTGAGCCCTTGGATATTCAGGAGGGAGCCGGTAAATGGGCAGGTGTTGCACATTCGGCAGTTTCAGGCGAAAGCGACTTGGCACTATGGGAGGTGGGTGTGGGGTGTTGCGAGTGAAGGAAGAGTGGACCCGAAGTGTAACCCCCGGCACAACGGGTGCGTGTTGGGACCATAACCCACTCTCTCCTATTCACTCAATGTCGTCTTTAGCAGCTTTCCCTTATAACTGCGCTCTGTTCTGCACCTCGCCTTCTCATCTGCTTCCGAAAAAAAGCTTGGACATAAATATTTCACAGTGATATACTGGCCCAATGTGCACAGTCGAGTTGATACACTCGTGGAGATCTGCGTGGTCTTCTCCTGTTCTCTGTATCCCATGGTGAGGAGGGTAATGCTTGTCACTGGCCGCTCGGGTGTCATAGAAAAGTTTCAAAACAAAATGTTTGAATTATCTGCCAGTGGAGAGAGCCCGGTTCCTGGGGTCGTGACAAACAGCAGCAGGGAGACTGAATGAGAAGCAGCTGTTCGAGAAACTCTTTGCCGCTAGCAATTCTTAGAGCAATCTCAAATGTATTTCATAGTGAGCACGTCTCAGGTCACTCAAGCGGTGTGGGGCATCTATCGCGGGCCGGCTCTCTGGCTCGTTGGTCTAGGCGTATGATTCTCGCTTGGGTGCCGTACTGTGATGAGTTGCGAGAGGTCCCGCGTTCAAATCCCGGACGAGCCCGAGGTTTTTCTAAAACTTGACTTGTGCAAAACTGCCTGATTAATTTTCTCAAAAAGCACCTTGGTGAAACGAGGTTGGGCTGTCTGGAGTACGGACAAGGCAGAAAACAGGGAAGTGAAATGGTTGGATGTCGTGTCGAACAGGTTGACGTGAGCTGTGCGGTGTTTGGGGAATGTCAGCAATGAAGGTAGATTGGAAAATTGGGACAGCTCTCCTCGGAGAACCGAAGTTTTCCAAGTCATGAGGGACCTAGAAACAGGAAATAATGTTGTGAAAATGTTCCCACACCTGAAAGGTCCACAACGATTCGGCAGAATTTTAAGGTCACCAGGAAAACAAGTAAAAATGACAGGAGGAAGAACGTTTTCGTACAGGGAGTGGTTAGTGTCAGTAAGTCCCTGTCGGACATTGACAAAGAGGAAGATTCAATGAACACAAAAGGGAATTCGGTGGTCACGTTCAGATGTGCAGATTTACGCTGAGAATGCGAGAGAATGAAACGAATAGACACACGTTGACTGAAGTATAGAACCAGCAGAGCGAAGGTGGGCCGCATGGCCTCCGTCTGCGCTGCGACACATGTGATTTCACACATTCAGTGTGAAATCACAGTTCGACCAACAGAATGTGGGAATTTAGTAAAAACGTTTCTATTTACACAGCCTCCGTACGTCTGCGAAACAGCATATCACACGACAGCAGCGGAGGTCTTTGACATCAGTCTCGAACGTGCGAGCCGCGTGCCAGATGAAAAGCTGAATCGCTCTGTGGACAGGGCTCAGAGCGTGGCAGCAGAGTGGCGCAGCGGGAGCGTGCTGGGCCCATAACCCAGAGGTCGATGGATCGAAACCATCCTCTGCTATTATTCAATGTCACCTCGAGCTGATTTCCTTTGGATCGGTGCTCTCTTCTGCCAGCTGCATACCCGAATGGCGTGAAGCATATCGATGCACTCGCCAAATCCACTCCACGCAAGGTGCGTGGTTTTAGAGGTCTCAGTGGCATTCTGTTGTTCGGCGGTTTTTATTCTGAACTGGATCGCAAAACCAGTCTCTGCGATGCCAATCAGCTGGTCAAGTTGAAACAAATGTCTTGCGGTTTCGTCCATTCCCTGCAGTAATTCGCTACCCTGGTTCAGACGTGAATGACAAGCATGTCAAAAACCTCATCACGACTCAGACACAGTTCCCCCACGATTAGGACGGATCCCACCGATTGTGAATAACCTCAGAGAGAGAGAGACAGGCAATCGGCGTGGATTCGATGGGTTGAACGGCTTGTGTCTACGCGAGAATGGTGCTACGTGTTTATGGCGTCCCACTGCCTGTCTCTGGGACAGGAGGCTGAGGGAGCAAAACTGGTTCATTTTTACCCGTCCCTTCCGTGTTGGACTGCCTGCAGTCCCTCAGCTCAGGGCCGTGGGGAGGACTCTCAGTGAGTGAAGGTTTCACTCGGATTCTCTTCATCTGGGACACTTGGGGCTCAGATGTTAACTGCTGCGCGGTAGCAACAAAGAAAGCGATGCCCACTTTGCTATAGACTTTCCGTAAGATTGCTGCGTGAAGACGATTTCTGAACACCAAGAAGGCTGCACAACAATGTGAATTTACCTGGGCGAAGAGTCCTCGGTGTCCATTTCTTTCTGTCCTTCCAGCACAGCATCTTTCCATCTCTCAGATAACAGACCTTTGGAGAAAGTTCACAATCAAAGTTGTTCATGTTCCCCGCATTAATGCAACTGACACCTCTCACCCCAAGGGTTTCAGAGAGTGAGAGAGAGAGAGAGAGAGACTCTACCCGCCCCCCCCCCACACCCCCCCCCACCCCCCCCCCAGAACAACGTGCAAGTAGAAATAAATTGGTTTAATTATCGAGCAGTGGAGATAGTCCAGTTCCTGGGGATGAGACAAACATCATCGCCCCGGGGACAGAATGACAAGCAGAAGTTCTGGAAACGCTTTGCTGCTTGCAATTCTTGGAGCAATGTGGAATGTACTTCACACTGAGCAACTTTCAGCTGGCTCAGAGTCTCCAATGTACATTGCTGTGTTTGCCGCCAGCTCAGAGAGAGAGAACAATAGGAAGGACGTAGGAGTGAATAACGATCCGCGTGAGAGGGCGAATAGCTGCTCATGGAGACTGTTAGTGGCTAACAATACGCAATGTGTCATAGCAGACGAAGTGATAACAAGGAGTCGTTTGTGTGGTAGGGGTCAAGGACATGGGGGAGTTCAGGCCCTAAAGTTCTGGAACTCGATATTGAAGACCGGAGGGCTGTAAGGTCTCCAAGTGGAAAATGAGTTGTTGTTCTTTCATCTGGAGCTAGAACACTGCTGCAAGCCTGAGACAGAGATGTTGGTCAGGGAACAGGGTGATGTGTTAAAGTGGCAGACAACCGCCAGGTCAGGGCCTTTTTCCTGCGGGCAGAACCGGGATGTTCTGCGAAGCAGTCACCCAGTTTATGCTTCATGCTACATTGGGGAAACGACACTGTGAGCAGCGAATGCAGTGGACTAGGTTGTGGCAAAAGTGCTGCTTCACCTGGCAGGTATGTTTGAGCCCTTGGATATTCAGGAGGGAGCCGGTAAATGGGCAGGTGTTACACTTTCGGCGGTTGCAGGCGAAAGCGACTTGGCACTATGGGAGGTGGGTGTGGGGTGTTGCGAGTGAAGGAAGAGTGGACCCGAAGTGTAACCCCTGGCACAACGGGTGCGTGTTGGGACCATAACCCACTCTCTCCTATTCACTCAATGTCGTCTTTAGCAGCTTTCCCTTATAACTGCGCTCTGTTCTGCACCTCGCCTTCTCATCTGCTTCCGAAAAAAGCTTGGGTATAAATATTTCACAGTGATATACTAGCCCAATGTGCACAGTCGAGTTGATACACTCGTGGAGATCTGCGTGGTCTTCTCCTGTTCTCTGTATCCCATGGTGAGGAGGGTAATGCTTGTCACTGGCCGCTCGGGTGTCATAGAAAAGTTTCAAAACAAAATGTTTGAATTATCTGCCAGTGGAGAGAGCCCGGTTCCTGGGGACGTGACAAACAGCAGCAGGGAGACTGAATGAGAAGCAGCTGTTCGAGAAACTCTTTGCCGCTAGCAATTCTTAGAGCAATCTCAAAGGTATTTCATAGTGAGCACGTCTCAGGTCACTCAAGCGGTGTGCGGCATCCGCTGTTGCCCGGCTCTCTGGCTCGTTGGTCTAGGCGTATGATTCTCGCTTTGGGTGCATGGCTGTGATGAGTTGCGAGAGGTCCCGGGTTCAAATCCCGGACGAGCCCGAGTTCTTTTAACGTGACCTGTGCAAAACTGCCTGATTAATTTTCTCAAAAAGCACCTTGGTGAAACGAGGTTGGGCTGTCTGGAGTACGGACAAGGCAGAAAACAGGGAAGTGAAATGGTTGGATGTCGTGTCGAACAGGTTGACGTGAGCTGTGCGGTGTTTGGGGAATGTCAGCAATGAAGGTAGATTGGAGAATTGGGACAGCTCTCCTCGGAGAACCGAAGTTTTCCAAGTCATGAGGGACCTAGAAACAGGAAATAATGTTGTGAAAATGTTCCCACACCTGAAAGGTCCACAACGATTCGGCAGAATTTTAAGGTCACCAGGAAAACAAGTAAAAATGACAGGAGGAAGAACGTTTTCGTACAGGGAGTGGTTAGTGTCAGTAAGTCCCTGTCGGACATTGACAAAGAGGAAGATTCAATGAACACAAAAGGGAATTCGGTGGTCACGTTCAGATGTGCAGATTTACGCTGAGAATGCGAGAATGAAACGAATAGACACACGTTGACTGAAGTATAGAACCAGCAGAGCGAAGGTGGGCCGCATGGCCTCCGTCTGCGCTGCGACACATGTGATTTCACACATTCAGTGTGAAATCACAGTTCGACCAACAGAATGTGGGAATTTAGTAAAAACGTTTCTATTTACACAGCCTCCGTACGTCTGCGAAACAGCATATCACACGACAGCAGCGGAGGTCTTTGACATCAGTCTCGAACGTGCGAGCCGCGTGCCAGATGAAAAGCTGAATCGCTCTGTGGACAGGGCTCAGAGCGTGGCAGCAGAGTGGCGCAGCGGGAGCGTGCTGGGCCCATAACCCAGAGGTCGATGGATCGAAACCATCCTCTGCTATTATTCAATGTCACCTCGAGCTGATTTCCTTTGGATCGGTGCTCTCTTCTGCCAGCTGCATACCCGAATGGCATGAAGCATATCGATGCACTCGCCAAATCCACTCCACGCAAGGTGCGTGGTTTTAGAGGTCTCAGTGGCATTCTGTTGTTCGGCGGTTTTTATTCTGAACTGGATCGCAAAACCAGTTCTCTGCGATGCCAATCAGCTGGTCAAGTTGAAACAAATGTCTTGCGGTTTCGTCCATTCCCTGCAGTAATTCGCTACCCTGGTTCAGACGTGAATGACAAGCATGTCAAAAACCTCATCACGACTCAGACACAGTTCCCCCACGATTAGGACGGATCCCACCGATTGTGAATAACCTCAGAGAGAGAGAGACAGGCAATCGGCGTGGATTCGATGGGTTGAACGGCTTGTGTCTACGCGAGAATGGTGCTACGTGTTTATGGCGTCCCACTGCCTGTCTCTGGGACAGAGAGGCTGAGGGAGCAAAACTGGTTCATTTTTACCCGTCCCTTCCGTGTTGGACTGCCTGCAGTCCCTCAGCTCAGGGCCGTGGGGAGGACTCTCAGTGAGTGAAGGTTTCACTCGGATTCTCT
The DNA here is from genome assembly GCF_020745735.1 of Hemiscyllium ocellatum. Taxonomy (NCBI): domain Eukaryota; kingdom Metazoa; phylum Chordata; class Chondrichthyes; order Orectolobiformes; family Hemiscylliidae; genus Hemiscyllium; species Hemiscyllium ocellatum. Next base: position 16,493 of record NW_026867750.1, read on the forward strand.
TCATCTGGGACACTTGGGGCTCAGATGTTAACTGCTGCGCGGTAGCAACAAAGAAAGCGATGCCCACTTTGCTATAGACTTTCCGTAAGATTGCTGCGTGAAGACGATTTCTGAACACCAAGAAGGCTGCACAACAATGTGAATTTACCTGGGCGAAGAGTCCTCGGTGTCCATTTCTTTCTGTCCTTCCAGCACAGCATCTTTCCATCTCTCAGATAACAGACCTTTGGAGAAAGTTCACAATCAAAGTTGTTCATGTTCCCCGCATTAATGCAACTGACACCTCTCACCCCAAGGGTTTCAGAGAGTGAGAGAGAGAGAGAGAGAGACTCTACCCGCCCCCACCCTACACCCCGCCCCCCCCCCCCCCCAGAACAACGTGCAAGTAGAAATAAATTGGTTTAATTATCGAGCAGTGGAGATAGTCCAGTTCCTGGGGATGAGACAAACATCATCGCCCCGGGGACAGAATGACAAGCAGAAGTTCTGGAAACGCTTTGCTGCTTGCAATTCTTGGAGCAATGTGGAATGTACTTCACACTGAGCAACTTTCAGCTGGCTCAGAGTCTCCAATGTACATTGCTGTGTTTGCCGCCAGCTCAGAGAGAGAGAACAATAGGAAGGACGTAGGAGTGAATAACGATCCGCGTGAGAGGGCGAATAGCTGCTCATGGAGACTGTTAGTGGCTAACAATACGCAATGTGTCATAGCAGACGAAGTGATAACAAGGAGTCGTTTGTGTGGTAGGGGTCAAGGACATGGGGGAGTTCAGGCCCTAAAGTTATGGAACTCGATATTGAAGACCGGAGGGCTGTAAGGTCTCCAAGTGGAAAATGAGTTGTTGTTCTTTCATCTGGAGCTAGAACACTGCTGCAAGCCTGAGACAGAGATGTTGGTCAGGGAACAGGGTGATGTGTTAAAGTGGCAGACAACCGCCAGGTCAGGGCCTTTTTCCTGCGGGCAGAACCGGGATGTTCTGCGAAGCAGTCACCCAGTTTATGCTTCATGCTACATTGGGGAAACGACACTGTGAGCAGCGAATGCAGTGGACTAGGTTGTGGCAAAAGTGCTGCTTCACCTGGCAGGTATGTTTGAGCCCTTGGATATTCAGGAGGGAGCCGGTAAATGGGCAGGTGTTACACTTTCGGCGGTTGCAGGCGAAAGCGACTTGGCACTATGGGAGGTGGGTGTGGGGTGTTGCGAGTGAAGGAAGAGTGGACCCGAAGTGTAACCCCTGGCACAACGGGTGCGTGTTGGGACCATAACCCACTCTCTCCTATTCACTCAATGTCGTCTTTAGCAGCTTTCCCTTATAACTGCGCTCTGTTCTGCACCTCGCCTTCTCATCTGCTTCCGAAAAAAGCTTGGGTATAAATATTTCACAGTGATATACTAGCCCAATGTGCACAGTCGAGTTGATACACTTGTGGAGATCTGCGTGGTCTTCTCCTGTTCCCTGTATCCCATGGTGAGGAGGGTAATGCTTGTCACTGGCCGCTCGGGTGTCATAGAAAAGTTTCAAAACAAAATGTTTGAATTGTCTGCCAGTGGAGAGAGCCCGGTTCCTGGGGTCGTGACAAACAGCAGCAGGGAGACTGAATGAGAAGCAGCTGTTCGAGAAACTCTTTGCCGCTAGCAATTCTTAGAGCAATCTCAAAGGTATTTCATAGTGAGCACGTCTCAGGTCACTCAAGCGGTGTGCGGCATCCGCTGTTGCCCGGCTCTCTGGCTCGTTGGTCTAGGCGTATGATTCTCGCTTTGGGTGCATGGCTGTGATGAGTTGCGAGAGGTCCCGCGTTCAAATCCCGGACGAGCCCGAGTTTTTTCTAAAACTTGACTTGTGCAAAACTGCCTGATTAATTTTCTCAAAAAGCACCTTGGTGAAACGAGGTTGGGCTGTCTGGAGTACGGACAAGGCAGAAAACAGGGAAGTGAAATGGTTGGATGTCGTGTCGAACAGGTTGACGTGAGCTGTGCGGTGTTTGGGGAATGTCAGCAATGAAGGTAGATTGGAGAATTGGGACAGCTCTCCTCGGAGAACCGAAGTTTTCCAAGTCATGAGGGACCTAGAAACAGGAAATAATGTTGTGAAAATGTTCCCACACCTGAAAGGTCCACAACGATTCGGCAGAATTTTAAGGTCACCAGGAAAACAAGTAAAAATGACAGGAGGAAGAACGTTTTCGTACAGGGAGTGGTTAGTGTCAGTAAGTCCCTGTCGGACATTGACAAAGAGGAAGATTCAATGAACACAAAAGGGAATTCGGTGGTCACGTTCAGATGTGCAGATTTACGCTGAGAATGCGAGAGAATGAAACGAATAGACACACGTTGACTGAAGTATAGAACCAGCAGAGCGAAGGTGGGCCGCATGGCCTCCGTCTGCGCTGCGACACATGTGATTTCACACATTCAGTGTGAAATCACAGTTCGACCAACAGAATGTGGGAATTTAGTAAAAACGTTTCTATTTACACAGCCTCCGTACGTCTGCGAAACAGCATATCACACGACAGCAGCGGAGGTCTTTGACATCAGTCTCGAACGTGCGAGCCGCGTGCCAGATGAAAAGCTGAATCGCTCTGTGGACAGGGCTCAGAGCGTGGCAGCAGAGTGGCGCAGCGGGAGCGTGCTGGGCCCATAACCCAGAGGTCGATGGATCGAAACCATCCTCTGCTATTATTCAATGTCACCTCGAGCTGATTTCCTTTGGATCGGTGCTCTCTTCTGCCAGCTGCATACCCGAATGGCGTGAAGCATATCGATGCACTCGCCAAATCCACTCCACGCAAGGTGCGTGGTTTTAGAGGTCTCAGTGGCATTCTGTTGTTCGGCGGTTTTTATTCTGAACTGGATCGCAAAACCAGTTCTCTGCGATGCCAATCAGCTGGTCAAGTTGAAACAAATGTCTTGCGGTTTCGTCCATTCCCTGCAGTAATTCGCTACCCTGGTTCAGACGTGAATGACAAGCATGTCAAAAACCTCATCACGACTCAGACACAGTTCCCCCACGATTAGGACGGATCCCACCGATTGTGAATAACCTCAGAGAGAGAGAGACAGGCAATCGGCGTGGATTCGATGGGTTGAACGGCTTGTGTCTACGCGAGAATGGTGCTACGTGTTTATGGCGTCCCACTGCCTGTCTCTGGGACAGAGAGGCTGAGGGAGCAAAACTGGTTCATTTTTAACCGTCCCTTCCGTGTTGGACTGCCTGCAGTCCCTCAGCTCAGGGCCGTGGGGAGGACTCTCAGTGAGTGAAGGTTTCACTCGGATTCTCTTCATCTGGGACACTTGGGGCTCAGATGTTAACTGCTGCGCGGTAGCAACAAAGAAAGCGATGCCCACTTTGCTATAGACTTTCCGTAAGATTGCTGCGTGAAGACGATTTCTGAACACCAAGAAGGCTGCACAACAATGTGAATTTACCTGGGCGAAGAGTCCTCGGTGTCCATTTCTTTCTGTCCTTCCAGCACAGCATCTTTCCATCTCTCAGATAACAGACCTTTGGAGAAAGTTCACAATCAAAGTTGTTCATGTTCCCCGCATTAATGCAACTGACACCTCTCACCCCAACGGTTTCAGAGAGTGAGAGAGAGAGAGAGAGAGAGACTCTACCCCCCCCCCCCCAACACCCCCCCCCCCCCCCACCCCAGAACAACGTGCAAGTAGAAATAAATTGGTTTAATTATCGAGCAGTGGAGATAGTCCAGTTCCTGGGGATGAGACAAACATCATCGCCCCGGGGACAGAATGACAAGCAGAAGTTCTGGAAACGCTTTGCTGCTTGCAATTCTTGGAGCAATGTGGAATGTACTTCACACTGAGCAACTTTCAGCTGGCTCAGAGTCTCCAATGTACATTGCTGTGTTTGCCGCCAGCTCAGAGAGAGAGAACAATAGGAAGGACGTAGGAGTGAATAACGATCCGCGTGAGAGGGCGAATAGCTGCTCATGGAGACTGTTAGTGGCTAACAATACGCAATGTGTCATAGCAGACGAAGTGATAACAAGGAGTCGTTTGTGTGGTAGGGGTCAAGGACATGGGGGAGTTCAGGCCCTAAAGTTATGGAACTCGATATTGAAGACCGGAGGGCTGTAAGGTCTCCAAGTGGAAAATGAGTTGTTGTTCTTTCATCTGGAGCTAGAACACTGCTGCAAGCCTGAGACAGAGATGTTGGTCAGGGAACAGGGTGATGTGTTAAAGTGGCAGACAACCGCCAGGTCAGGGCCTTTTTCCTGCGGGCAGAACCGGGATGTTCTGCGAAGCAGTCACCCAGTTTATGCTTCATGCTACATTGGGGAAACGACACTGTGAGCAGCGAATGCAGTGGACTAGGTTGTGGCAAAAGTGCTGCTTCACCTGGCAGGTATGTTTGAGCCCTTGGATATTCAGGAGGGAGCCGGTAAATGGGCAGGTGTTACACTTTCGGCGGTTGCAGGCGAAAGCGACTTGGCACTATGGGAGGTGGGTGTGGGGTGTTGCGAGTGAAGGAAGAGTGGACCCGAAGTGTAACCCCTGGCACAACGGGTGCGTGTTGGGACCATAACCCACTCTCTCCTATTCACTCAATGTCGTCTTTAGCAGCTTTCCCTTATAACTGCGCTCTGTTCTGCACCTCGCCTTCTCATCTGCTTCCGAAAAAAGCTTGGGTATAAATATTTCACAGTGATATACTAGCCCAATGTGCACAGTCGAGTTGATACACTTGTGGAGATCTGCGTGGTCTTCTCCTGTTCTCTGTATCCCATGGTGAGGAGGGTAATGCTTGTCACTGGCCGCTCGGGTGTCATAGAAAAGTTTCAAAACAAAATGTTTGAATTATCTGCCAGTGGAGAGAGCCCGGTTCCTGGGGACGTGACAAACAGCAGCAGGGAGACTGAATGAGAAGCAGCTGTTCGAGAAACTCTTTGCCGCTAGCAATTCTTAGAGCAATCTCAAAGGTATTTCATAGTGAGCACGTCTCAGGTCACTCAAGCGGTGTGCGGCATCCGCTGTTGCCCGGCTCTCTGGCTCGTTGGTCTAGGCGTATGATTCTCGCTTTGGGTGCATGGCTGTGATGAGTTGCGAGAGGTCCCGCGTTCAAATCCCGGACGAGCCCGAGTTCTTTTAACGTGACCTGTGCAAAACTGCCTGATTAATTTTCTCAAAAAGCACCTTGGTGAAACGAGGTTGGGCTGTCTGGAGTACGGACAAGGCAGAAAACAGGGAAGTGAAATGGTTGGATGTCGTGTCGAACAGGTTGACGTGAGCTGTGCGGTGTTTGGGGAATGTCAGCAATGAAGGTAGATTGGAGAATTGGGACAGCTCTCCTCGGAGAACCGAAGTTTTCCAAGTCATGAGGGACCTAGAAACAGGAAATAATGTTGTGAAAATGTTCCCACACCTGAAAGGTCCACAACGATTCGGCAGAATTTTAAGGTCACCAGGAAAACAAGTAAAAATGACAGGAGGAAGAACGTTTTCGTACAGGGAGTGGTTAGTGTCAGTAAGTCCCTGTCGGACATTGACAAAGAGGAAGATTCAATGAACACAAAAGGGAATTCGGTGGTCACGTTCAGATGTGCAGATTTACGCTGAGAATGCGAGAGAATGAAACGAATAGACACACGTTGACTGAAGTATAGAACCAGCAGAGCGAAGGTGGGCCGCATGGCCTCCGTCTGCGCTGCGACACATGTGATTTCACACATTCAGTGTGAAATCACAGTTCGACCAACAGAATGTGGGAATTTAGTAAAAACGTTTCTATTTACACAGCCTCCGTACGTCTGCGAAACAGCATATCACACGACAGCAGCGGAGGTCTTTGACATCAGTCTCGAACGTGCGAGCCGCGTGCCAGATGAAAAGCTGAATCGCTCTGTGGACAGGGCTCAGAGCGTGGCAGCAGAGTGGCGCAGCGGGAGCGTGCTGGGCCCATAACCCAGAGGTCGATGGATCGAAACCATCCTCTGCTATTATTCAATGTCACCTCGAGCTGATTTCCTTTGGATCGGTGCTCTCTTCTGCCAGCTGCATACCCGAATGGCATGTAGCATATCGATGCACTCGCCAAATCCACTCCATGCAAGGTGCGTGGTTTTAGAGGTCTCAGTGGCATTCTGTTGTTCGGCGGTTTTTATTCTGAACTGGATCGCAAAACCAGTTCTCTGCGATGCCAATCAGCTGGTCAAGTTGAAACAAATGTCTTGCGGTTTCGTCCATTCCCTGCAGTAATTCGCTACCCTGGTTCAGACGTGAATGACAAGCATGTCAAAAACCTCATCACGACTCAGACACAGTTCCCCCACGATTAGGACGGATCCCACCGATTGTGAATAACCTCAGAGAGAGAGAGACAGGCAATCGGCGTGGATTCGATGGGTTGAACGGCTTGTGTCTACGCGAGAATGGTGCTACGTGTTTATGGCGTCCCACTGCCTGTCTCTGGGACAGAGAGGCTGAGGGAGCAAAACTGGTTCATTTTTAACCGTCCCTTCCGTGTTGGACTGCCTGCAGTCCCTCAGCTCAGGGCCGTGGGGAGGACTCTCAGTGAGTGAAGGTTTCACTCGGAGTCTCTTCATCTGGGACACTTGGGGCTCAGATGTTAACTGCTGCGCGGTAGCAACAAAGAAAGCGATGCCCACTTTGCAATAGACTTTCCGTAAGATTGCTGCGTGAAGACGATTTCTGAACACCAAGAAGGCTGCACAACAATGTGAATTTACCTGGGCGAAGAGTCCTCGGTGTCCATTTCTCTCTGTCCTTCCAGCACAGCATCTTTCCATCGCTCCGATAACAGACCTTTGGAGAAAGTTCACAATCAAAGTTGTTCATGTTCCCCGCATTAATGCAACTGACACCTCTCACCCCAACGGTTTCAGAGAGTGAGAGAGAGAGAGAGAGAGACTCTACCCGCCCCCACCCTACACCCCGCCCCACCCCACCCCAGAACAACGTGCAAGTAGAAATAAATTGGTTTAATTATCGAGGAGTGGAGATAGTCCAGTTCCTGGGGATGAGACAAACATCATCGCCCCGGGGACAAAATGACAAGCAGAAGTTCTGGAAACGCTTTGCTGCTTGCAATTCTTGGAGCAATGTGGAATGTACTTCACACTGAGCAACTTTCAGCTGGCTCAGAGTCTCCAATGTACATTGCTGTGTTTGCCGCCAGCTCAGAGAGAGAGAACAATAGGAAGGACGTAGGAGTGAATAACGATCCGCGTGAGAGGGCGAATAGCTGCTCATGGAGACTGTTAGTGGCTAACAATACGCAATGTGTCATAGCAGACGAAGTGATAACAAGGAGTCGTTTGTGTGGTAGGGGTCAAGGACATGGGGGAGTTCAGGCCCTAAAGTTATGGAACTCGATATTGAAGACCGGAGGGCTGTAAGGTCTCCAAGTGGAAAATGAGTTGTTGTTCTTTCATCTGGAGCTAGAACACTGCTGCAAGCCTGAGACAGAGATGTTGGTCAGGGAACAGGGTGATGTGTTAAAGTGGCAGACAACCGCCAGGTCAGGGCCTTTTTCCTGCGGGCAGAACCGGGATGTTCAGCGAAGCAGTCACCCAGTTTATGCTTCATGCTACATTGGGGAAACGACACTGTGAGTAGCGAATGCAGTGGACTAGGTTGTGGCAAAAGTGCTGCTTCACCTGGCAGGTATGTTTGAGCCCTTGGATATTCAGGAGGGAGCAGGTAAATGGGCAGGTGTTACACTTTCGGCGGTTGCAGGCGAAAGCGACTTGGCACTATGGGAGGTGGGTGTGGGGTGTTGCGAGTGAAGGAAGAGTGGACCCGAAGTGTAACCCCTGGCACAACGGGTGCGTGTTGGGACCATAACCCACTCTCTCCTATTCACTCAATGTCGTCTTTAGCAGCTTTCCCGTATAACTGCGCTCTGTTCTGCACCTCGCCTTCTCATCTGCTTCCGAAAAAAGCTTGGGTATAAATATTTCACAGTGATATACTAGCCCAATGTGCACAGTCGAGTTGATACACTCGTGGAGATCTGCGTGGTCTTCTCCTGTTCTCTGTATCCCATGGTGAGGAGGGTAATGCTTGTCACTGGCCGCTCGGGTGTCATAGAAGAGTTTCAAAACAAAATGGTTGAATTATCTGCCAGTGGAGAGAGCCCGGTTCCTGGGGTCGTGACAAACAGCAGCAGGGAGACTGAATGAGAAGCAGCTGTTCGAGAAACTCTTTGCCGCTAGCAATTCTTAGAGCAATCTCAAATGTATTTCATAGTGAGCACGTCTCAGGTCACTCAAGCGGTGTGGGGCATCATCGCGCGCCGGCTCGCTGGCTCGTTGGTCTAGGCGTATGATTCTCGCTTTGGGTGCCTTACTGTGATGAGTTGCGAGAGGTCCCGGGTTCAAATCCCGGACGAGCCCGAGGTTTTTCTAAAACTTGACTTGTGCAAAACTGCCTGATTAATTTTCTCAAAAAGCACCTTGGTGAAACGAGGTTGGGCTGTCTGGAGTACGGACAAGGCAGAAAACAGGGAAGTGAAATGGTTGGATGTAGTGTCGAACAGGTTGACGTGAGCTGTGCGGTGTTTGGGGAATGTCAGCAATGAAGGTAGATTGGAAAATTGGGACAGCTCTCCTCGGAGAACCGAAGTTTTCCAAGTCATGAGGGACCTAGAAACAGGAAATAATGTTGTGAAAATGTTCCCACACCTGAAAGGTCCACAACGATTCGGCAGAATTTTAAGGTCACCAGGAAAACAAGTAAAAGTGACAGGAGGAAGAACGTTTTCGTACAGGGAGTGGTTAGTGTCAGTAAGTCCCTGTCGGACATTGACAAAGAGGAAGATTCAATGAACACAAAAGGGAATTCGGTGGTCACGTTCAGATGTGCAGATTTACGCTGAGAATGAAACGAATAGACACACGTTGACTTAAGTATAGAACCAGCAGAGCGAAGGTGGGCCGCATGGCCTCCGTCTGCGCTGCGACACATGTTGTGATTCAGTGTGAAATCACATCACAGTTCGACCAACAGAATGTGGGAATTTAGTAAAAACGTTTCTATTTACACAGCCTCCGTACGTCTGCGAAACAGCATATCACACGACAGCAGCGGAGGTCTTTGACATCAGTCTCGAACGTGCGAGCCGCGTGCCAGATGAAAAGCTGAATCGCTCTGTGGACAGGGCTCAGAGCGTGGCAGCAGAGTGGCGCAGCGGGAGCGTGCTGGGCCCATAACCCAGAGGTCGATGGATCGAAACCATCCTCTGCTATTATTCAATGTCACCTCGAGCTGATTTCCTTTGGATCGGTGCTCTCTTCTGCCAGCTGCATACCCGAATGGCATGTAGCATATCGATGCACTCGCCAAATCCACTCCATGCAAGGTGCGTGGTTTTCGAGGTCTCAGTGGCATTCTGTTGTTCGGCGGTTTTTATTCTGAACTGGATCGCAAAACCAGTTCTCTGCGATGCCAATCAGCTGGTCAAGTTGAAACAAATGTCTTGCGGTTTCGTCCATTCCCTGCAGTAATTCGCTACCCTGGTTCAGACGTGAATGACAAGCATGTCAAAAACCTCATCACGACTCAGACACAGTTCCCCCACGATTAGGACGGATCCCACCGATTGTGAATAACCTCAGAGAGAGAGAGACAGGCAATCGGCGTGGATTCGATGGGTTGAACGGCTTGTGTCTACGCGAGAATGGTGCTACGTGTTTATGGCGTCCCACTGCCTGTCTCTGGGACAGAGAGGCTGAGGGAGCAAAACTGGTTCATTTTTAACCGTCCCTTCCGTGTTGGACTGCCTGCAGTCCCTCAGCTCAGGGCCGTGGGGAGGACTCTCAGTGAGTGAAGGTTTCACTCGGAGTCTCTTCATCTGGGACACTTGGGGCTCAGATGTTAACTGCTGCGCGGTAGCAACAAAGAAAGCGATGCCCACTTTGCAATAGACTTTCCGTAAGATTGCTGCGTGAAGACGATTTCTGAACACCAAGAAGGCTGCACAACAATGTGAATTTACCTGGGCGAAGAGTCCTCGGTGTCCATTTCTTCTGTCCTGCCAGCACAGCATCTTTCTATCGCTCCGATAACAGACCTTTGGAGAAAGTTCACAATCAAAGTTGTTCATGTTCCCCGCATTAATGCAACTGACACCTCTCACCCAACGGTTTCAGAGAGTGAGAGAGAGAGAGAGAGAGACTCTACCCGCCCCCACCCTACACCCCGCCCCCCCCCACCCCCAGAACAACGTGCAAGTAGAAATAAATTGGTTTAATTATCGAGGAGTGGAGATAGTCCAGTTCCTGGGGATGAGACAAACATCATCGCCCCGGGGACAAAATGACAAGCAGAAGTTCTGGAAACGCTTTGCTGCTTGCAATTCTTGGAGCAATGTGGAATGTACTTCACACTGAGCAACTTTCAGCTGGCTCAGAGTCTCCAATGTACATTGCTGTGTTTGCCGCCAGCTCAGAGAGAGAGAACAATAGGAAGGACGTAGGAGTGAATAACGATCCGCGTGAGAGGGCGAATAGCTGCTCATGGAGACTGTTAGTGGCTAACAATACGTAGTGTGTCATAGCAGACGAGGTGATAACAAGGAGTCGTTTGTGTGGTAGGGGTCAAGGACATGGGGGAGTTCAGGCCCTAAAGTTATGGAACTCGATATTGAAGACCGGAGGGCTGTCAGGTCTCCAAGTGGAAAATGAGTGTTGTTCTTTCATCTGGAGCTAGAACACTGCTGCAAGCCTGAGACAGAGATGTTGGTCAGGGAACAGGGTGATGTGTTAAAGTGGCAGACAACCGCCAGGTCAGGGCCTTTTTCCTGCGGGCAGAACCGGGATGTTCAGCGAAGCAGTCACCCAGTTTATGCTTCATGCTACATTGGGGAAACGACACTGTGAGTAGCGAATGCAGTGGACTAGGTTGTGGCAAAAGTGCTGCTTCACCTGGCAGGTATGTTTGAGCCCTTGGATATTCAGGAGGGAGCAGGTAAATGGGCAGGTGTTACACTTTCGGCGGTTGCAGGCGAAAGCGACTTGGCACTATGGGAGGTGGGTGTGGGGTGTTGCGAGTGAAGGAAGAGTGGACCCGAAGTGTAACCCCTGGCACAACGGGTGCGTGTTGGGACCATAACCCACTCTCTCCTATTCACTCAATGTCGTCTTTAGCAGCTTTCCCGTATAACTGCGCTCTGTTCTGCACCTCGCCTTCTCATCTGCTTCCGGAAAAAAGCTTGGACATAAATATTTCACAGTGATATACTGGCCCAATGTGCACAGTCGAGTTGATACACTCGTGGAGATCTGCGTGGTCTTCTCCTGTTCTCTGTATCCCATGGTGAGGAGGGTAATGCTTGTCACTGGCCGCTCGGGTGTCATAGAAGAGTTTCAAACAAAATGGTTGAATTATCTGCCAGTGGAGAGAGCCCGGTTCCTGGGGACGTGACAAACAGCAGCAGGGAGACTGAATGAGAAGCAGCTGTTCGAGAAACTCTTTGCCGCTAGCAATTCTTAGAGCAATCTCAAATGTATTTCATAGTGAGCACGTCTCAGGTCACTCAAGCGGTGTGGGGCATCATCGCGCGCCGGCTCGCTGGCTCGTTGGTCTAGGCGTATGATTCTCGCTTTGGGTGCCTTACTGTGATGAGTTGCGAGAGGTCCCGGGTTCAAATCCCGGACGAGCCCGAGGGTTTTTCTAAAACTTGACTTGTGCAAAACTGCCTGATTAATTTTCTCAAAAAGCACCTTGGTGAAACGAGGTTGGGCTGTCTGGAGTACGGACAAGGCAGAAAACAGGGAAGTGAAATGGTTGGATGTAGTGTCGAACAGGTTGACGTGAGCTGTGCGGTGTTTGGGGAATGTCAGCAATGAAGGTAGATTGGAAAATTGGGACAGCTCTCCTCGGAGAACCGAAGTTTTCCAAGTCATGAGGGACCTAGAAACAGGAAATAATGTTGTGAAAATGTTCCCACACCTGAAAGGTCCACAACGATTCGGCAGAATTTTAAGGTCACCAGGAAAACAAGTAAAAAGTGACAGGAGGAAGAACGTTTTCGTACAGGGAGTGGTTAGTGTCAGTAAGTCCCTGTCGGACATTGACAAAGAGGAAGATTCAATGAACACAAAAGGGAATTCGGTGGTCACGTTCAGATGTGCAGATTTACGCTGAGAATGAAACGAATAGACACACGTTGACTTAAGTATAGAACCAGCAGAGCGAAGGTGGGCCGCATGGCCTCCGTCTGCGCTGCGACACATGTTGTGATTCAGTGTGAAATCACATCACAGTTCGACCAACAGAATGTGGGAATTTAGTAAAAACGTTTCTATTTACACAGCCTCCGTACGTCTGCGAAACAGCATATCACACGACAGCAGCGGAGGTCTTTGACATCAGTCTCGAACGTGCGAGCCGCGTGCCAGATGAAAGCTGAATCGCTCTGTGGACAGGGCTCAGAGCGTGGCAGCAGAGTGGCGCAGCGGGAGCGTGCTGGGCCCATAACCCAGAGGTCGATGGATCGAAACCATCCTCTGCTATTATTCAATGTCACCTCGAGCTGATTTCCTTTGGATCGGTGCTCTCTTCTGCCAGCTGCATACCCGAATGGCATGTAGCATATCGATGCACTCGCCAAATCCACTCCATGCAAGGTGCGTGGTTTTCGAGGTCTCAGTGGCATTCTGTTGTTCGGCGGTTTTTATTCTGAACTGGATCGCAAAACCAGTTCTCTGCGATGCCAATCAGCTGGTCAAGTTGAAACAAATGTCTTGCGGTTTCGTCCATTCCCTGCAGTAATTCGCTACCCTGGTTCAGACGTGAATGACAAGCATGTCAAAAACCTCATCACGACTCAGACACAGTTCCCCCACGATTAGGACGGATCCCACCGATTGTGAATAACCTCAGAGAGAGAGAGACAGGCAATCGGCGTGGATTCGATGGGTTGAACGGCTTGTGTCTACGCGAGAATGGTGCTACGTGTTTATGGCGTCCCACTGCCTGTCTCTGGGACAGAGAGGCTGAGGGAGCAAAACTGGTTCATTTTTAACCGTCCCTTCCGTGTTGGACTGCCTGCAGTCCCTCAGCTCAGGGCCGTGGGGAGGACTCTCAGTGAGTGAAGGTTTCACTCGGAGTCTCTTCATCTGGGACACTTGGGGCTCAGATGTTAACTGCTGCGCGGTAGCAACAAAGAAAGCGATGCCCACTTTGCAATAGACTTTCCGTAAGATTGCTGCGTGAAGACGATTTCTGAACACCAAGAAGGCTGCACAACAATGTGAATTTACCTGGGCGAAGAGTCCTCGGTGTCCATTTCTCTCTGTCCTGCCAGCACAGCATCTTTCCATCGCTCCGATAACAGACCTTTGGAGAAAGTTCACAATCAAAGTTGTTCATGTTCCCCGCATTAATGCAACTGACACCTCTCACCCCAACGGTTTCAGAGAGTGAGAGAGAGAGAGAGAGAGAGAGACTCTACCCGCCCCCACCCTACACCCCGCCCCCCCCCCCAACCCCAGAACAACGTGCAAGTAGAAATAAATTGGTTTAATTATCGAGGAGTGGAGATAGTCCAGTTCCTGGGGATGAGACAAACATCATCGCCCCGGGGACAAAATGACAAGCAGAAGTTCTGGAAACGCTTTGCTGCTTGCAATTCTTGGAGCAATGTGGAATGTACTTCACACTGAGCAACTTTCAGCTGGCTCAGAGTCTCCAATGTACATTGCTGTGTTTGCCGCCAGCTCAGAGAGAGAGAACAATAGGAAGGACGTAGGAGTGAATAACGATCCGCGTGAGAGGGCGAATAGCTGCTCATGGAGACTGTTAGTGGCTAACAATACGTAGTGTGTCATAGCAGACGAGGTGATAACAAGGAGTCGTTTGTGTGGTAGGGGTCAAGGACATGGGGGAGTTCAGGCCCTAAAGTTATGGAACTCGATATTGAAGACCGGAGGGCTGTAAGGTCTCCAAGTGGAAAATGAGTTGTTGTTCTTTCATCTGGAGCTAGAACACTGCTGCAAGCCTGAGACAGAGATGTTGGTCAGGGAACAGGGTGATGTGTTAAAGTGGCAGACAACCGCCAGGTCAGGGCCTTTTTCCTGCGGGCAGAACCGGGATGTTCAGCGAAGCAGTCACCCAGTTTATGCTTCATGCTACATTGGGGAAACGACACTGTGAGTAGCGAATGCAGTGGACTAGGTTGTGGCAAAAGTGCTGCTTCACCTGGCAGGTATGTTTGAGCCCTTGGATATTCAGGAGGGAGCAGGTAAATGGGCAGGTGTTACACATTCGGCGGTTTCAGGCGAAAGCGACTTGGCACTATGGGAGGTGGGTGTGGGGTGTTGCGAGTGAAGGAAGAGTGGACCCGAAGTGTAACCCCTGGCACAACGGGTGCGTGTTGGGACCATAACCCACTCTCTCCTATTCACTCAATGTCGTCTTTAGCAGCTTTCCCGTATAACTGCGCTCTGTTCTGCACCTCGCCTTCTCATCTGCTTCCGAAAAAAGCTTGGACATAAATATTTCACAGTGATATACTGGCCCAATGTGCACAGTCGAGTTGATACACTCGTGGAGATCTGCGTGGTCTTCTCCTGTTCTCTGTATCCATGGTGAGGAGGGTAATGCTTGTCACTGGCCGCTCGGGTGTCATAGAAGAGTTTCAAAACAAAATGTTTGAATTATCTGCCAGTGGAGAGAGCCCGGTTCCTGGGGACGTGACAAACAGCAGCAGGGAGACTGAATGAGAAGCAGCTGTTCGAGAAACTCTTTGCCGCTAGCAATTCTTAGAGCAATCTCAAATGTATTTCATAGTGAGCACGTCTCAGGTCACTCAAGCGGTGTGGGGCATCATCGCGCGCCGGCTCGCTGGCTCGTTGGTCTAGGCGTATGATTCTCGCTTTGGGTGCCTTACTGTGATGAGTTGCGAGAGGTCCCGGGTTCAAATCCCGGACGAGCCCGAGGGTTTTTCTAAAACTTGACTTGTGCAAAACTGCCTGATTAATTTTCTCAAAAAGCACCTTGGTGAAACGAGGTTGGGCTGTCTGGAGTACGGACAAGGCAGAAAACAGGGAAGTGAAATGGTTGGATGTAGTGTCGAACAGGTTGACGTGAGCTGTGCGGTGTTTGGGGAATGTCAGCAATGAAGGTAGATTGGAAAATTGGGACAGCTCTCCTCGGAGAACCGAAGTTTTCCAAGTCATGAGGGACCTAGAAACAGGAAATAATGTTGTGAAAATGTTCCCACACCTGAAAGGTCCACAACGATTCGGCAGAATTTTAAGGTCACCAGGAAAACAAGTAAAAGTGACAGGAGGAAGAACGTTTTCGTACAGGGAGTGGTTAGTGTCAGTAAGTCCCTGTCGGACATTGACAAAGAGGAAGATTCAATGAACACAAAAGGGAATTCGGTGGTCACGTTCAGATGTGCAGATTTACGCTGAGAATGAAACGAATAGACACACGTTGACTTAAGTATAGAACCAGCAGAGCGAAGGTGGGCCGCATGGCCTCCGTCTGCGCTGCGACACATGTTGTGATTCAGTGTGAAATCACATCACAGTTCGACCAACAGAATGTGGGAATTTAGTAAAAACGTTTCTATTTACACAGCCTCCGTACGTCTGCGAAACAGCATATCACACGACAGCAGCGGAGGTCTTTGACATCAGTCTCGAACGTGCGAGCCGCGTGCCAGATGAAAAGCTGAATCGCTCTGTGGACAGGGCTCAGAGCGTGGCAGCAGAGTGGCGCAGCGGGAGCGTGCTGGGCCCATAACCCAGAGGTCGATGGATCGAAACCATCCTCTGCTATTATTCAATGTCACCTCGAGCTGATTTCCTTTGGATCGGTGCTCTCTTCTGCCAGCTGCATACCCGAATGGCATGTAGCATATCGATGCACTCGCCAAATCCACTCCATGCAAGGTGCGTGGTTTTCGAGGTCTCAGTGGCATTCTGTTGTTCGGCGGTTTTTATTCTGAACTGGATCGCAAAACCAGTTCTCTGCGATGCCAATCAGCTGGTCAAGTTGAAACAAATGTCTTGCGGTTTCGTCCATTCCCTGCAGTAATTCGCTACCCTGGTTCAGACGTGAATGACAAGCATGTCAAAAACCTCATCACGACTCAGACACAGTTCCCCCACGATTAGGACGGATCCCACCGATTGTGAATAACCTCAGAGAGAGAGAGACAGGCAATCGGCGTGGATTCGATGGGTTGAACGGCTTGTGTCTACGCGAGAATGGTGCTACGTGTTTATGGCGTCCCACTGCCTGTCTCTGGGACAGAGAGGCTGAGGGAGCAAAACTGGTTCATTTTTAACCGTCCCTTCCGTGTTGGACTGCCTGCAGTCCCTCAGCTCAGGGCCGTGGGGAGGACTCTCAGTGAGTGAAGGTTTCACTCGGAGTCTCTTCATCTGGGACACTTGGGGCTCAGATGTTAACTGCTGCGCGGTAGCAACAAAGAAAGCGATGCCCACTTTGCAATAGACTTTCCGTAAGATTGCTGCGTGAAGACGATTTCTGAACACCAAGAAGGCTGCACAACAATGTGAATTTACCTGGGCGAAGAGTCCTCGGTGTCCATTTCTCTCTGTCCTGCCAGCACAGCATCTTTCTATCGCTCAGATAACAGACCTTTGGAGAAAGTTCACAATCAAAGTTGTTCATGTTCCCCGCATTAATGCAACTGACACCTCTCACCCCAACGGTTTCAGAGAGTGAGAGAGAGAGAGAGAGAGACTCTACCCGCCCCCACCCTACACCCCGCCCCCCCCCCCACCCCCAGAACAACGTGCAAGTAGAAATAAATTGGTTTAATTATCGAGGAGTGGAGATAGTCCAGTTCCTGGGGATGAGACAAACATCATCGCCCCGGGGACAAAATGACAAGCAGAAGTTCTGGAAACGCTTTGCTGCTTGCAATTCTTGGAGCAATGTGGAATGTACTTCACACTGAGCAACTTTCAGCTGGCTCAGAGTCTCCAATGTACATTGCTGTGTTTGCCGCCAGCTCAGAGAGAGAGAACAATAGGAAGGACGTAGGAGTGAATAACGATCCGCGTGAGAGGGCGAATAGCTGCTCATGGAGACTGTTAGTGGCTAACAATACGTAGTGTGTCATAGCAGACGAGGTGATAACAAGGAGTCGTTTGTGTGGTAGGGGTCAAGGACATGGGGGAGTTCAGGCCCTAAAGTTATGGAACTCGATATTGAAGACCGGAGGGCTGTCAGGTCTCCAAGTGGAAAATGAGTCGTTGTTCTTTCATCTGGAGCTAGAACACTGCTGCAAGCCTGAGACAGAGATGTTGGTCAGGGAACAGGGTGATGTGTTAAAGTGGCAGACAACCGCCAGGTCAGGGCCTTTTTCCTGCGGGCAGAACCGGGATGTTCAGCGAAGCAGTCACCCAGTTTATGCTTCATGCTACATTGGGGAAACGACACTGTGAGTAGCGAATGCAGTGGACTAGGTTGTGGCAAAAGTGCTGCTTCACCTGGCAGGTATGTTTGAGCCCTTGGATATTCAGGAGGGAGCAGGTAAATGGGCAGGTGTTACACATTCGGCGGTTGCAGGCGAAAGCGACTTGGCACTATGGGAGGTGGGTGTGGGGTGTTGCGAGTGAAGGAAGAGTGGACCCGAAGTGTAACCCCTGGCACAACGGGTGCGTGTTGGGACCATAACCCACTCTCTCCTATTCACTCAATGTCGTCTTTAGCAGCTTTCCCGTATAACTGCGCTCTGTTCTGCACCTCGCCTTCTCATCTGCTTCCGAAAAAAGCTTGGACATAAATATTTCACAGTGATATACTGGCCCAATGTGCACAGTCGAGTTGATACACTCGTGGAGATCTGCGTGGTCTTCTCCTGTTCTCTGTATCCCATGGTGAGGAGGGTAATGCTTGTCACTGGCCGCTCGGGTGTCATAGAAGAGTTTCAAAACAAAATGGTTGAATTATCTGCCAGTGGAGAGAGCCCGGTTCCTGGGGACGTGACAAACAGCAGCAGGGAGACTGAATGAGAAGCAGCTGTTCGAGAAACTCTTTGCCGCTAGCAATTCTTAGAGCAATCTCAAATGTATTTCATAGTGAGCACGTCTCAGGTCACTCAAGCGGTGTGGGGCATCATCGCGCGCCGGCTCGCTGGCTCGTTGGTCTAGGCGTATGATTCTCGCTTTGGGTGCCTTACTGTGATGAGTTGCGAGAGGTCCCGGGTTCAAATCCCGGACGAGCCCGAGGTTTTTCTAAACTTGACTTGTGCAAAACTGCCTGATTAATTTTCTCAAAAAGCACCTTGGTGAAACGAGGTTGGCCTGTCTGGAGTACGGACAAGGCAGAAAACAGGGAAGTGAAATGGTTGGATGTAGTGTCGAACAGGTTGACGTGAGCTGTGCGGTGTTTGGGGAATGTCAGCAATGAAGGTAGATTGGAAAATTGGGACAGCTCTCCTCGGAGAACCGAAGTTTTCCAAGTCATGAGGGACCTAGAAACAGGAAATAATGTTGTGAAAATGTTCCCACACCTGAAAGGTCCACAACGATTCGGCAGAATTTTAAGGTCACCAGGAAAACAAGTAAAAGTGACAGGAGGAAGAACGTTTTCGTACAGGGAGTGGTTAGTGTCAGTAAGTCCCTGTCGGACATTGACAAAGAGGAAGATTCAATGAACACAAAAGGGAATTCGGTGGTCACGTTCAGATGTGCAGATTTACGCTGAGAATGAAACGAATAGACACACGTTGACTTAAGTATAGAACCAGCAGAGCGAAGGTGGGCCGCATGGCCTCCGTCTGCGCTGCGACACATGTTGTGATTCAGTGTGAAATCACATCACAGTTCGACCAACAGAATGTGGGAATTTAGTAAAAACGTTTCTATTTACACAGCCTCCGTACGTCTGCGAAACAGCATATCACACGACAGCAGCGGAGGTCTTTGACATCAGTCTCGAACGTGCGAGCCGCGTGCCAGATGAAAAGCTGAATCGCTCTGTGGACAGGGCTCAGAGCGTGGCAGCAGAGTGGCGCAGCGGGAGCGTGCTGGGCCCATAACCCAGAGGTCGATGGATCGAAACCATCCTCTGCTATTATTCAATGTCACCTCGAGCTGATTTCCTTTGGATCGGTGCTCTCTTCTGCCAGCTGCATACCCGAATGGCATGTAGCATATCGATGCACTCGCCAAATCCACTCCATGCAAGGTGCGTGGTTTTCGAGGTCTCAGTGGCATTCTGTTGTTCGGCGGTTTTTATTCTGAACTGGATCGCAAAACCAGTTCTCTGCGATGCCAATCAGCTGGTCAAGTTGAAACAAATGTCTTGCGGTTTCGTCCATTCCCTGCAGTAATTCGCTACCCTGGTTCAGACGTGAATGACAAGCATGTCAAAAACCTCATCACGACTCAGACACAGTTCCCCCACGATTAGGACGGATCCCACCGATTGTGAATAACCTCAGAGAGAGAGAGACAGGCAATCGGCGTGGATTCGATGGGTTGAACGGCTTGTGTCTACGCGAGAATGGTGCTACGTGTTTATGGCGTCCCACTGCCTGTCTCTGGGACAGAGAGGCTGAGGGAGCAAAACTGGTTCATTTTTAACCGTCCCTTCCGTGTTGGACTGCCTGCAGTCCCTCAGCTCAGGGCCGTGGGGAGGACTCTCAGTGAGTGAAGGTTTCACTCGGAGTCTCTTCATCTGGGACACTTGGGGCTCAGATGTTAACTGCTGCGCGGTAGCAACAAAGAAAGCGATGCCCACTTTGCAATAGACTTTCCGTAAGATTGCTGCGTGAAGACGATTTCTGAACACCAAGAAGGCTGCACAACAATGTGATTTACCTGGGCGAAGAGTCCTCGGTGTCCATTTCTCTCTGTCCTGCCAGCACAGCATCTTTCTATCGCTCCGATAACAGACCTTTGGAGAAAGTTCACAATCAAAGTTGTTCATGTTCCCCGCATTAATGCAACTGACACCTCTCACCCCAACGGTTTCAGAGAGTGAGAGAGAGAGAGAGAGAGAGAGAGACTCTACCCGCCCCCACCCTACACCCCGCCCCCCCCCCCCAACCCCAGAACAACGTGCAAGTAGAAATAAATTGGTTTAATTATCGAGGAGTGGAGATAGTCCAGTTCCTGGGGATGAGACAAACATCATCGCCCCGGGGACAAAATGACAAGCAGAAGTTCTGGAAACGCTTTGCTGCTTGCAATTCTTGGAGCAATGTGGAATGTACTTCACACTGAGCAACTTTCAGCTGGCTCAGAGTCTCCAATGTACATTGCTGTGTTTGCCGCCAGCTCAGAGAGAGAGAACAATAGGAAGGACGTAGGAGTGAATAACGATCCGCGTGAGAGGGCGAATAGCTGCTCATGGAGACTGTTAGTGGCTAACAATACGTAGTGTGTCATAGCAGACGAGGTGATAACAAGGAGTCGTTTGTGTGGTAGGGGTCAAGGACATGGGGGAGTTCAGGCCCTAAAGTTATGGAACTCGATATTGAAGACCGGAGGGCTGTCAGGTCTCCAAGTGGAAAATGAGTCGTTGTTCTTTCATCTGGAGCTAGAACACTGCTGCAAGCCTGAGACAGAGATGTTGGTCAGGGAACAGGGTGATGTGTTAAAGTGGCAGACAACCGCCAGGTCAGGGCCTTTTTCCTGCGGGCAGAACCGGGATGTTCAGCGAAGCAGTCACCCAGTTTATGCTTCATGCTACATTGGGGAAACGACACTGTGAGTAGCGAATGCAGTGGACTAGGTTGTGGCAAAAGTGCTGCTTCACCTGGCAGGTATGTTTGAGCCCTTGGATATTCAGGAGGGAGCAGGTAAATGGGCAGGTGTTACACATTCGGCGGTTGCAGGCGAAAGCGACTTGGCACTATGGGAGGTGGGTGTGGGGTGTTGCGAGTGAAGGAAGAGTGGACCCGAAGTGTAACCCCTGGCACAACGGGTGCGTGTTGGGACCATAACCCACTCTCTCCTATTCACTCAATGTCGTCTTTAGCAGCTTTCCCGTATAACTGCGCTCTGTTCTGCACCTCGCCTTCTCATCTGCTTCCGGAAAAAAGCTTGGACATAAATATTTCACAGTGATATACTGGCCCAATGTGCACAGTCGAGTTGATACACTCGTGGAGATCTGCGTGGTCTTCTCCTGTTCTCTGTATCCATGGTGAGGAGGGTAATGCTTGTCACTGGCCGCTCGGGTGTCATAGAAGAGTTTCAAAACAAAATGGTTGAATTATCTGCCAGTGGAGAGAGCCCGGTTCCTGGGGACGTGACAAACAGCAGCAGGGAGACTGAATGAGAAGCAGCTGTTCGAGAAACTCTTTGCCGCTAGCAATTCTTAGAGCAATCTCAAATGTATTTCATAGTGAGCACGTCTCAGGTCACTCAAGCGGTGTGGGGCATCATCGCGCGCCGGCTCGCTGGCTCGTTGGTCTAGGCGTATGATTCTCGCTTTGGGTGCCGTACTGTGATGAGTTGCGAGAGGTCCCGGGTTCAAATCCCGGACGAGCCCGAGGTTTTTCTAAAACTTGACTTGTGCAAAACTGCCTGATTAATTTTCTCAAAAAGCACCTTGGTGAAACGAGGTTGGGCTGTCTGGAGTACGGACAAGGCAGAAAACAGGGAAGTGAAATGGTTGGATGTAGTGTCGAACAGGTTGACGTGAGCTGTGCGGTGTTTGGGGAATGTCAGCAATGAAGGTAGATTGGAAAATTGGGACAGCTCTCCTCGGAGAACCGAAGTTTTCCAAGTCATGAGGGACCTAGAAACAGGAAATAATGTTGTGAAAATGTTCCCACACCTGAAAGGTCCACAACGATTCGGCAGAATTTTAAGGTCACCAGGAAAACAAGTAAAAGTGACAGGAGGAAGAACGTTTTCGTACAGGGAGTGGTTAGTGTCAGTAAGTCCCTGTCGGACATTGACAAAGAGGAAGATTCAATGAACACAAAAGGGAATTCGGTGGTCACGTTCAGATGTGCAGATTTACGCTGAGAATGAAACGAATAGACACACGTTGACTTAAGTATAGAACCAGCAGAGCGAAGGTGGGCCGCATGGCCTCCGTCTGCGCTGCGACACATGTTGTGATTCAGTGTGAATCACATCACAGTTCGACCAACAGAATGTGGGAATTTAGTAAAAACGTTTCTATTTACACAGCCTCCGTACGTCTGCGAAACAGCATATCACACGACAGCAGCGGAGGTCTTTGACATCAGTCTCGAACGTGCGAGCCGCGTGCCAGATGAAAAGCTGAATCGCTCTGTGGACAGGGCTCAGAGCGTGGCAGCAGAGTGGCGCAGCGGGAGCGTGCTGGGCCCATAACCCAGAGGTCGATGGATCGAAACCATCCTCTGCTATTATTCAATGTCACCTCGAGCTGATTTCCTTTGGATCGGTGCTCTCTTCTGCCAGCTGCATACCCGAATGGCATGTAGCATATCGATGCACTCGCCAAATCCACTCCATGCAAGGTGCGTGGTTTTCGAGGTCTCAGTGGCATTCTGTTGTTCGGCGGTTTTTATTCTGAACTGGATCGCAAAACCAGTTCTCTGCGATGCCAATCAGCTGGTCAAGTTGAAACAAATGTCTTGCGGTTTCGTCCATTCCCTGCAGTAATTCGCTACCCTGGTTCAGACGTGAATGACAAGCATGTCAAAAACCTCATCACGACTCAGACACAGTTCCCCCACGATTAGGACGGATCCCACCGATTGTGAATAACCTCAGAGAGAGAGAGAGACAGGCAATCGGCGTGGATTCGATGGGTTGAACGGCTTGTGTCTACGCGAGAATGGTGCTACGTGTTTATGGCGTCCCACTGCCTGTCTCTGGGACAGAGAGGCTGAGGGAGCAAAACTGGTTCATTTTTAACCGTCCCTTCCGTGTTGGACTGCCTGCAGTCCCTCAGCTCAGGGCCGTGGGGAGGACTCTCAGTGAGTGAAGGTTTCACTCGGAGTCTCTTCATCTGGGACACTTGGGGCTCAGATGTTAACTGCTGCGCGGTAGCAACAAAGAAAGCGATGCCCAC
Organism: Hemiscyllium ocellatum; assembly: GCF_020745735.1. Lineage (NCBI taxonomy): Eukaryota > Metazoa > Chordata > Chondrichthyes > Orectolobiformes > Hemiscylliidae > Hemiscyllium > Hemiscyllium ocellatum. The sequence continues at coordinate 39,486 of NW_026867750.1, forward strand.
TTTGCAATAGACTTTCCGTAAGATTGCTGCGTGAAGACGATTTCTGAACACCAAGAAGGCTGCACAACAATGTGAATTTACCTGGGCGAAGAGTCCTCGGTGTCCATTTCTCTCTGTCCTGCCAGCACAGCATCTTTCTATCGCTCCGATAACAGACCTTTGGAGAAAGTTCACAATCAAAGTTGTTCATGTTCCCCGCATTAATGCAACTGACACCTCTCACCCCAACGGTTTCAGAGAGTGAGAGAGAGAGAGAGAGAGAGAGAGACTCTACCCGCCCCCACCCTACACCCCGCCCCCCCCCACCCCCAGAACAACGTGCAAGTAGAAATAAATTGGTTTAATTATCGAGGAGTGGAGATAGTCCAGTTCCTGGGGATGAGACAAACATCATCGCCCCGGGGACAAAATGACAAGCAGAAGTTCTGGAAACGCTTTGCTGCTTGCAATTCTTGGAGCAATGTGGAATGTACTTCACACTGAGCAACTTTCAGCTGGCTCAGAGTCTCCAATGTACATTGCTGTGTTTGCCGCCAGCTCAGAGAGAGAGAACAATAGGAAGGACGTAGGAGTGAATAACGATCCGCGTGAGAGGGCGAATAGCTGCTCATGGAGACTGTTAGTGGCTAACAATACGTAGTGTGTCATAGCAGACGAGGTGATAACAAGGAGTCGTTTGTGTGGTAGGGGTCAAGGACATGGGGGAGTTCAGGCCCTAAAGTTATGGAACTCGATATTGAAGACCGGAGGGCTGTCAGGTCTCCAAGTGGAAAATGAGTCGTTGTTCTTTCATCTGGAGCTAGAACACTGCTGCAAGCCTGAGACAGAGATGTTGGTCAGGGAACAGGGTGATGTGTTAAAGTGGCAGACAACCGCCAGGTCAGGGCCTTTTTCCTGCGGGCAGAACCGGGATGTTCAGCGAAGCAGTCACCCAGTTTATGCTTCATGCTACATTGGGGAAACGACACTGTGAGTAGCGAATGCAGTGGACTAGGTTGTGGCAAAAGTGCTGCTTCACCTGGCAGGTATGTTTGAGCCCTTGGATATTCAGGAGGGAGCAGGTAAATGGGCAGGTGTTACACATTCGGCGGTTGCAGGCGAAAGCGACTTGGCACTATGGGAGGTGGGTGTGGGGTGTTGCGAGTGAAGGAAGAGTGGACCCGAAGTGTAACCCCTGGCACAACGGGTGCGTGTTGGGACCATAACCCACTCTCTCCTATTCACTCAATGTCGTCTTTAGCAGCTTTCCCGTATAACTGCGCTCTGTTCTGCACCTCGCCTTCTCATCTGCTTCCGAAAAAAGCTTGGACATAAATATTTCACAGTGATATACTGGCCCAATGTGCACAGTCGAGTTGATACACTCGTGGAGATCTGCGTGGTCTTCTCCTGTTCTCTGTATCCCATGGTGAGGAGGGTAATGCTTGTCACTGGCCGCTCGGGTGTCATAGAAGAGTTTCAAAACAAAATGGTTGAATTATCTGCCAGTGGAGAGAGCCCGGTTCCTGGGGACGTGACAAACAGCAGCAGGGAGACTGAATGAGAAGCAGCTGTTCGAGAAACTCTTTGCCGCTAGCAATTCTTAGAGCAATCTCAAATGTATTTCATAGTGAGCACGTCTCAGGTCACTCAAGCGGTGTGGGGCATTCATCGCGCGCCGGCTCGCTGGCTCGTTGGTCTAGGCGTATGATTCTCGCTTTGGGTGCCGTACTGTGATGAGTTGCGAGAGGTCCCGGGTTCAAATCCCGGACGAGCCCGAGGTTTTTCTAAAACTTGACTTGTGCAAAACTGCCTGATTAATTTTCTCAAAAAGCACCTTGGTGAAACGAGGTTGGGCTGTCTGGAGTACGGACAAGGCAGAAAACAGGGAAGTGAAATGGTTGGATGTAGTGTCGAACAGGTTGACGTGAGCTGTGCGGTGTTTGGGGAATGTCAGCAATGAAGGTAGATTGGAAAATTGGGACAGCTCTCCTCGGAGAACCGAAGTTTTCCAAGTCATGAGGGACCTAGAAACAGGAAATAATGTTGTGAAAATGTTCCCACACCTGAAAGGTCCACAACGATTCGGCAGAATTTTAAGGTCACCAGGAAAACAAGTAAAAGTGACAGGAGGAAGAACGTTTTCGTACAGGGAGTGGTTAGTGTCAGTAAGTCCCTGTCGGACATTGACAAAGAGGAAGATTCAATGAACACAAAAGGGAATTCGGTGGTCACGTTCAGATGTGCAGATTTACGCTGAGAATGAAACGAATAGACACACGTTGACTTAAGTATAGAACCAGCAGAGCGAAGGTGGGCCGCATGGCCTCCGTCTGCGCTGCGACACATGTTGTGATTCAGTGTGAAATCACATCACAGTTCGACCAACAGAATGTGGGAATTTAGTAAAAACGTTTCTATTTACACAGCCTCCGTACGTCTGCGAAACAGCATATCACACGACAGCAGCGGAGGTCTTTGACATCAGTCTCGAACGTGCGAGCCGCGTGCCAGATGAAAAGCTGAATCGCTCTGTGGACAGGGCTCAGAGCGTGGCAGCAGAGTGGCGCAGCGGGAGCGTGCTGGGCCCATAACCCAGAGGTCGATGGATCGAAACCATCCTCTGCTATTATTCAATGTCACCTCGAGCTGATTTCCTTTGGATCGGTGCTCTCTTCTGCCAGCTGCATACCCGAATGGCATGTAGCATATCGATGCACTCGCCAAATCCACTCCATGCAAGGTGCGTGGTTTTCGAGGTCTCAGTGGCATTCTGTTGTTCGGCGGTTTTTATTCTGAACTGGATCGCAAAACCAGTTCTCTGCGATGCCAATCAGCTGGTCAAGTTGAAACAAATGTCTTGCGGTTTCGTCCATTCCCTGCAGTAATTCGCTACCCTGGTTCAGACGTGAATGACAAGCATGTCAAAAACCTCATCACGACTCAGACACAGTTCCCCCACGATTAGGACGGATCCCACCGATTGTGAATAACCTCAGAGAGAGAGAGAGACAGGCAATCGGCGTGGATTCGATGGGTTGAACGGCTTGTGTCTACGCGAGAATGGTGCTACGTGTTTATGGCGTCCCACTGCCTGTCTCTGGGACAGAGAGGCTGAGGGAGCAAAACTGGTTCATTTTTAACCGTCCCTTCCGTGTTGGACTGCCTGCAGTCCCTCAGCTCAGGGCCGTGGGGAGGACTCTCAGTGAGTGAAGGTTTCACTCGGAGTCTCTTCATCTGGGACACTTGGGGCTCAGATGTTAACTGCTGCGCGGTAGCAACAAAGAAAGCGATGCCCACTTTGCAATAGACTTTCCGTAAGATTGCTGCGTGAAGACGATTTCTGAACACCAAGAAGGCTGCACAACAATGTGAATTTACCTGGGCGAAGAGTCCTCGGTGTCCATTTCTCTCTGTCCTGCCAGCACAGCATCTTTCTATCGCTCCGATAACAGACCTTTGGAGAAAGTTCACAATCAAAGTTGTTCATGTTCCCCGCATTAATGCAACTGACACCTCTCACCCCAACGGTTTCAGAGAGTGAGAGAGAGAGAGAGAGAGAGAGAGACTCTACCCGCCCCCACCCTACACCCCGCCCCCCCCCCCCAACCCCCAGAACAACGTGCAAGTAGAAATAAATTGGTTTAATTATCGAGGAGTGGAGATAGTCCAGTTCCTGGGGATGAGACAAACATCATCGCCCCGGGGACAAAATGACAAGCAGAAGTTCTGGAAACGCTTTGCTGCTTGCAATTCTTGGAGCAATGTGGAATGTACTTCACACTGAGCAACTTTCAGCTGGCTCAGAGTCTCCAATGTACATTGCTGTGTTTGCCGCCAGCTCAGAGAGAGAGAACAATAGGAAGGACGTAGGAGTGAATAACGATCCGCGTGAGAGGGCGAATAGCTGCTCATGGAGACTGTTAGTGGCTAACAATACGTAGTGTGTCATAGCAGACGAGGTGATAACAAGGAGTCGTTTGTGTGGTAGGGGTCAAGGACATGGGGGAGTTCAGGCCCTAAAGTTATGGAACTCGATATTGAAGACCGGAGGGCTGTCAGGTCTCCAAGTGGAAAATGAGTCGTTGTTCTTTCATCTGGAGCTAGAACACTGCTGCAAGCCTGAGACAGAGATGTTGGTCAGGGAACAGGGTGATGTGTTAAAGTGGCAGACAACCGCCAGGTCAGGGCCTTTTTCCTGCGGGCAGAACCGGGATGTTCAGCGAAGCAGTCACCCAGTTTATGCTTCATGCTACATTGGGGAAACGACACTGTGAGTAGCGAATGCAGTGGACTAGGTTGTGGCAAAAGTGCTGCTTCACCTGGCAGGTATGTTTGAGCCCTTGGATATTCAGGAGGGAGCAGGTAAATGGGCAGGTGTTACACATTCGGCGGTTGCAGGCGAAAGCGACTTGGCACTATGGGAGGTGGGTGTGGGGTGTTGCGAGTGAAGGAAGAGTGGACCCGAAGTGTAACCCCTGGCACAACGGGTGCGTGTTGGGACCATAACCCACTCTCTCCTATTCACTCAATGTCGTCTTTAGCAGCTTTCCCGTATAACTGCGCTCTGTTCTGCACCTCGCCTTCTCATCTGCTTCCGGAAAAAAGCTTGGACATAAATATTTCACAGTGATATACTGGCCCAATGTGCACAGTCGAGTTGATACACTCGTGGAGATCTGCGTGGTCTTCTCCTGTTCTCTGTATCCCATGGTGAGGAGGGTAATGCTTGTCACTGGCCGCTCGGGTGTCATAGAAGAGTTTCAAAACAAAATGGTTGAATTATCTGCCAGTGGAGAGAGCCCGGTTCCTGGGGACGTGACAAACAGCAGCAGGGAGACTGAATGAGAAGCAGCTGTTCGAGAAACTCTTTGCCGCTAGCAATTCTTAGAGCAATCTCAAATGTATTTCATAGTGAGCACGTCTCAGGTCACTCAAGCGGTGTGGGGCATCATCGCGCGCCGGCTCGCTGGCTCGTTGGTCTAGGCGTATGATTCTCGCTTTGGGTGCCGTACTGTGATGAGTTGCGAGAGGTCCCGGGTTCAAATCCCGGACGAGCCCGAGGTTTTTCTAAAACTTGACTTGTGCAAAACTGCCTGATTAATTTTCTCAAAAAGCACCTTGGTGAAACGAGGTTGGGCTGTCTGGAGTACGGACAAGGCAGAAAACAGGGAAGTGAAATGGTTGGATGTAGTGTCGAACAGGTTGACGTGAGCTGTGCGGTGTTTGGGGAATGTCAGCAATGAAGGTAGATTGGAAAATTGGGACAGCTCTCCTCGGAGAACCGAAGTTTTCCAAGTCATGAGGGACCTAGAAACAGGAAATAATGTTGTGAAAATGTTCCCACACCTGAAAGGTCCACAACGATTCGGCAGAATTTTAAGGTCACCAGGAAAACAAGTAAAAGTGACAGGAGGAAGAACGTTTTCGTACAGGGAGTGGTTAGTGTCAGTAAGTCCCTGTCGGACATTGACAAAGAGGAAGATTCAATGAACACAAAAGGGAATTCGGTGGTCACGTTCAGATGTGCAGATTTACGCTGAGAATGAAACGAATAGACACACGTTGACTTAAGTATAGAACCAGCAGAGCGAAGGTGGGCCGCATGGCCTCCGTCTGCGCTGCGACACATGTTGTGATTCAGTGTGAAATCACATCACAGTTCGACCAACAGAATGTGGGAATTTAGTAAAAACGTTTCTATTTACACAGCCTCCGTACGTCTGCGAAACAGCATATCACACGACAGCAGCGGAGGTCTTTGACATCAGTCTCGAACGTGCGAGCCGCGTGCCAGATGAAAAGCTGAATCGCTCTGTGGACAGGGCTCAGAGCGTGGCAGCAGAGTGGCGCAGCGGGAGCGTGCTGGGCCCATAACCCAGAGGTCGATGGATCGAAACCATCCTCTGCTATTATTCAATGTCACCTCGAGCTGATTTCCTTTGGATCGGTGCTCTCTTCTGCCAGCTGCATACCCGAATGGCATGTAGCATATCGATGCACTCGCCAAATCCACTCCATGCAAGGTGCGTGGTTTTCGAGGTCTCAGTGGCATTCTGTTGTTCGGCGGTTTTTATTCTGAACTGGATCGCAAAACCAGTTCTCTGCGATGCCAATCAGCTGGTCAAGTTGAAACAAATGTCTTGCGGTTTCGTCCATTCCCTGCAGTAATTCGCTACCCTGGTTCAGACGTGAATGACAAGCATGTCAAAAACCTCATCACGACTCAGACACAGTTCCCCCACGATTAGGACGGATCCCACCGATTGTGAATAACCTCAGAGAGAGAGAGAGACAGGCAATCGGCGTGGATTCGATGGGTTGAACGGCTTGTGTCTACGCGAGAATGGTGCTACGTGTTTATGGCGTCCCACTGCCTGTCTCTGGGACAGAGAGGCTGAGGGAGCAAAACTGGTTCATTTTTAACCGTCCCTTCCGTGTTGGACTGCCTGCAGTCCCTCAGCTCAGGGCCGTGGGGAGGACTCTCAGTGAGTGAAGGTTTCACTCGGAGTCTCTTCATCTGGGACACTTGGGGCTCAGATGTTAACTGCTGCGCGGTAGCAACAAAGAAAGCGATGCCCACTTTGCAATAGACTTTCCGTAAGATTGCTGCGTGAAGACGATTTCTGAACACCAAGAAGGCTGCACAACAATGTGAATTTACCTGGGCGAAGAGTCCTCGGTGTCCATTTCTCTCTGTCCTGCCAGCACAGCATCTTTCTATCGCTCCGATAACAGACCTTTGGAGAAAGTTCACAATCAAAGTTGTTCATGTTCCCCGCATTAATGCAACTGACACCTCTCACCCCAACGGTTTCAGAGAGTGAGAGAGAGAGAGAGAGAGAGAGAGACTCTACCCGCCCCCACCCTACACCCCGCCCCCCCCCCCCCCAACCCCAGAACAACGTGCAAGTAGAAATAAATTGGTTTAATTATCGAGGAGTGGAGATAGTCCAGTTCCTGGGGATGAGACAAACATCATCGCCCCGGGGACAAAATGACAAGCAGAAGTTCTGGAAACGCTTTGCTGCTTGCAATTCTTGGAGCAATGTGGAATGTACTTCACACTGAGCAACTTTCAGCTGGCTCAGAGTCTCCAATGTACATTGCTGTGTTTGCCGCCAGCTCAGAGAGAGAGAACAATAGGAAGGACGTAGGAGTGAATAACGATCCGCGTGAGAGGGCGAATAGCTGCTCATGGAGACTGTTAGTGGCTAACAATACGTAGTGTGTCATAGCAGACGAGGTGATAACAAGGAGTCGTTTGTGTGGTAGGGGTCAAGGACATGGGGGAGTTCAGGCCCTAAAGTTATGGAACTCGATATTGAAGACCGGAGGGCTGTCAGGTCTCCAAGTGGAAAATGAGTCGTTGTTCTTTCATCTGGAGCTAGAACACTGCTGCAAGCCTGAGACAGAGATGTTGGTCAGGGAACAGGGTGATGTGTTAAAGTGGCAGACAACCGCCAGGTCAGGGCCTTTTTCCTGCGGGCAGAACCGGGATGTTCAGCGAAGCAGTCACCCAGTTTATGCTTCATGCTACATTGGGGAAACGACACTGTGAGTAGCGAATGCAGTGGACTAGGTTGTGGCAAAAGTGCTGCTTCACCTGGCAGGTATGTTTGAGCCCTTGGATATTCAGGAGGGAGCAGGTAAATGGGCAGGTGTTACACATTCGGCGGTTGCAGGCGAAAGCGACTTGGCACTATGGGAGGTGGGTGTGGGGTGTTGCGAGTGAAGGAAGAGTGGACCCGAAGTGTAACCCCTGGCACAACGGGTGCGTGTTGGGACCATAACCCACTCTCTCCTATTCACTCAATGTCGTCTTTAGCAGCTTTCCCGTATAACTGCGCTCTGTTCTGCACCTCGCCTTCTCATCTGCTTCCGGAAAAAAGCTTGGACATAAATATTTCACAGTGATATACTGGCCCAATGTGCACAGTCGAGTTGATACACTCGTGGAGATCTGCGTGGTCTTCTCCTGTTCTCTGTATCCCATGGTGAGGAGGGTAATGCTTGTCACTGGCCGCTCGGGTGTCATAGAAGAGTTTCAAAACAAAATGGTTGAATTATCTGCCAGTGGAGAGAGCCCGGTTCCTGGGGACGTGACAAACAGCAGCAGGGAGACTGAATGAGAAGCAGCTGTTCGAGAAACTCTTTGCCGCTAGCAATTCTTAGAGCAATCTCAAATGTATTTCATAGTGAGCACGTCTCAGGTCACTCAAGCGGTGTGGGGCATTCATCGCGCGCCGGCTCGCTGGCTCGTTGGTCTAGGCGTATGATTCTCGCTTTGGGTGCCTTACTGTGATGAGTTGCGAGAGGTCCCGGGTTCAAATCCCGGACGAGCCCGAGGTTTTTCTAAAACTTGACTTGTGCAAAACTGCCTGATTAATTTTCTCAAAAAGCACCTTGGTGAAACGAGGTTGGGCTGTCTGGAGTACGGACAAGGCAGAAAACAGGGAAGTGAAATGGTTGGATGTAGTGTCGAACAGGTTGACGTGAGCTGTGCGGTGTTTGGGGAATGTCAGCAATGAAGGTAGATTGGAAAATTGGGACAGCTCTCCTCGGAGAACCGAAGTTTTCCAAGTCATGAGGGACCTAGAAACAGGAAATAATGTTGTGAAAATGTTCCCACACCTGAAAGGTCCACAACGATTCGGCAGAATTTTAAGGTCACCAGGAAAACAAGTAAAAGTGACAGGAGGAAGAACGTTTTCGTACAGGGAGTGGTTAGTGTCAGTAAGTCCCTGTCGGACATTGACAAAGAGGAAGATTCAATGAACACAAAAGGGAATTCGGTGGTCACGTTCAGATGTGCAGATTTACGCTGAGAATGAAACGAATAGACACACGTTGACTTAAGTATAGAACCAGCAGAGCGAAGGTGGGCCGCATGGCCTCCGTCTGCGCTGCGACACATGTTGTGATTCAGTGTGAAATCACATCACAGTTCGACCAACAGAATGTGGGAATTTAGTAAAAACGTTTCTATTTACACAGCCTCCGTACGTCTGCGAAACAGCATATCACACGACAGCAGCGGAGGTCTTTGACATCAGTCTCGAACGTGCGAGCCGCGTGCCAGATGAAAAGCTGAATCGCTCTGTGGACAGGGCTCAGAGCGTGGCAGCAGAGTGGCGCAGCGGGAGCGTGCTGGGCCCATAACCCAGAGGTCGATGGATCGAAACCATCCTCTGCTATTATTCAATGTCACCTCGAGCTGATTTCCTTTGGATCGGTGCTCTCTTCTGCCAGCTGCATACCCGAATGGCATGTAGCATATCGATGCACTCGCCAAATCCACTCCATGCAAGGTGCGTGGTTTTCGAGGTCTCAGTGGCATTCTGTTGTTCGGCGGTTTTTATTCTGAACTGGATCGCAAAACCAGTTCTCTGCGATGCCAATCAGCTGGTCAAGTTGAAACAAATGTCTTGCGGTTTCGTCCATTCCCTGCAGTAATTCGCTACCCTGGTTCAGACGTGAATGACAAGCATGTCAAAAACCTCATCACGACTCAGACACAGTTCCCCCACGATTAGGACGGATCCCACCGATTGTGAATAACCTCAGAGAGAGAGAGAGACAGGCAATCGGCGTGGATTCGATGGGTTGAACGGCTTGTGTCTACGCGAGAATGGTGCTACGTGTTTATGGCGTCCCACTGCCTGTCTCTGGGACAGAGAGGCTGAGGGAGCAAAACTGGTTCATTTTTAACCGTCCCTTCCGTGTTGGACTGCCTGCAGTCCCTCAGCTCAGGGCCGTGGGGAGGACTCTCAGTGAGTGAAGGTTTCACTCGGAGTCTCTTCATCTGGGACACTTGGGGCTCAGATGTTAACTGCTGCGCGGTAGCAACAAAGAAAGCGATGCCCACTTTGCAATAGACTTTCCGTAAGATTGCTGCGTGAAGACGATTTCTGAACACCAAGAAGGCTGCACAACAATGTGAATTTACCTGGGCGAAGAGTCCTCGGTGTCCATTTCTCTCTGTCCTGCCAGCACAGCATCTTTCTATCGCTCCGATAACAGACCTTTGGAGAAAGTTCACAATCAAAGTTGTTCATGTTCCCCGCATTAATGCAACTGACACCTCTCACCCCAACGGTTTCAGAGAGTGAGAGAGAGAGAGAGAGAGAGAGAGACTCTACCCGCCCCCACCCTACACCCCGCCCCCCCCCCCCCCAACCCCCAGAACAACGTGCAAGTAGAAATAAATTGGTTTAATTATCGAGGAGTGGAGATAGTCCAGTTCCTGGGGATGAGACAAACATCATCGCCCCGGGGACAAAATGACAAGCAGAAGTTCTGGAAACGCTTTGCTGCTTGCAATTCTTGGAGCAATGTGGAATGTACTTCACACTGAGCAACTTTCAGCTGGCTCAGAGTCTCCAATGTACATTGCTGTGTTTGCCGCCAGCTCAGAGAGAGAGAACAATAGGAAGGACGTAGGAGTGAATAACGATCCGCGTGAGAGGGCGAATAGCTGCTCATGGAGACTGTTAGTGGCTAACAATACGTAGTGTGTCATAGCAGACGAGGTGATAACAAGGAGTCGTTTGTGTGGTAGGGGTCAAGGACATGGGGGAGTTCAGGCCCTAAAGTTATGGAACTCGATATTGAAGACCGGAGGGCTGTCAGGTCTCCAAGTGGAAAATGAGTCGTTGTTCTTTCATCTGGAGCTAGAACACTGCTGCAAGCCTGAGACAGAGATGTTGGTCAGGGAACAGGGTGATGTGTTAAAGTGGCAGACAACCGCCAGGTCAGGGCCTTTTTCCTGCGGGCAGAACCGGGATGTTCAGCGAAGCAGTCACCCAGTTTATGCTTCATGCTACATTGGGGAAACGACACTGTGAGTAGCGAATGCAGTGGACTAGGTTGTGGCAAAAGTGCTGCTTCACCTGGCAGGTATGTTTGAGCCCTTGGATATTCAGGAGGGAGCAGGTAAATGGGCAGGTGTTACACATTCGGCGGTTGCAGGCGAAAGCGACTTGGCACTATGGGAGGTGGGTGTGGGGTGTTGCGAGTGAAGGAAGAGTGGACCCGAAGTGTAACCCCTGGCACAACGGGTGCGTGTTGGGACCATAACCCACTCTCTCCTATTCACTCAATGTCGTCTTTAGCAGCTTTCCCGTATAACTGCGCTCTGTTCTGCACCTCGCCTTCTCATCTGCTTCCGGAAAAAAGCTTGGACATAAATATTTCACAGTGATATACTGGCCCAATGTGCACAGTCGAGTTGATACACTCGTGGAGATCTGCGTGGTCTTCTCCTGTTCTCTGTATCCCATGGTGAGGAGGGTAATGCTTGTCACTGGCCGCTCGGGTGTCATAGAAGAGTTTCAAAACAAAATGGTTGAATTATCTGCCAGTGGAGAGAGCCCGGTTCCTGGGGACGTGACAAACAGCAGCAGGGAGACTGAATGAGAAGCAGCTGTTCGAGAAACTCTTTGCCGCTAGCAATTCTTAGAGCAATCTCAAATGTATTTCATAGTGAGCACGTCTCAGGTCACTCAAGCGGTGTGGGGCATTCATCGCGCGCCGGCTCGCTGGCTCGTTGGTCTAGGCGTATGATTCTCGCTTTGGGTGCCTTACTGTGATGAGTTGCGAGAGGTCCCGGGTTCAAATCCCGGACGAGCCCGAGGTTTTTCTAAAACTTGACTTGTGCAAAACTGCCTGATTAATTTTCTCAAAAAGCACCTTGGTGAAACGAGGTTGGGCTGTCTGGAGTACGGACAAGGCAGAAAACAGGGAAGTGAAATGGTTGGATGTAGTGTCGAACAGGTTGACGTGAGCTGTGCGGTGTTTGGGGAATGTCAGCAATGAAGGTAGATTGGAAAATTGGGACAGCTCTCCTCGGAGAACCGAAGTTTTCCAAGTCATGAGGGACCTAGAAACAGGAAATAATGTTGTGAAAATGTTCCCACACCTGAAAGGTCCACAACGATTCGGCAGAATTTTAAGGTCACCAGGAAAACAAGTAAAAGTGACAGGAGGAAGAACGTTTTCGTACAGGGAGTGGTTAGTGTCAGTAAGTCCCTGTCGGACATTGACAAAGAGGAAGATTCAATGAACACAAAAGGGAATTCGGTGGTCACGTTCAGATGTGCAGATTTACGCTGAGAATGAAACGAATAGACACACGTTGACTTAAGTATAGAACCAGCAGAGCGAAGGTGGGCCGCATGGCCTCCGTCTGCGCTGCGACACATGTTGTGATTCAGTGTGAAATCACATCACAGTTCGACCAACAGAATGTGGGAATTTAGTAAAAACGTTTCTATTTACACAGCCTCCGTACGTCTGCGAAACAGCATATCACACGACAGCAGCGGAGGTCTTTGACATCAGTCTCGAACGTGCGAGCCGCGTGCCAGATGAAAAGCTGAATCGCTCTGTGGACAGGGCTCAGAGCGTGGCAGCAGAGTGGCGCAGCGGGAGCGTGCTGGGCCCATAACCCAGAGGTCGATGGATCGAAACCATCCTCTGCTATTATTCAATGTCACCTCGAGCTGATTTCCTTTGGATCGGTGCTCTCTTCTGCCAGCTGCATACCCGAATGGCATGTAGCATATCGATGCACTCGCCAAATCCACTCCATGCAAGGTGCGTGGTTTTCGAGGTCTCAGTGGCATTCTGTTGTTCGGCGGTTTTTATTCTGAACTGGATCGCAAAACCAGTTCTCTGCGATGCCAATCAGCTGGTCAAGTTGAAACAAATGTCTTGCGGTTTCGTCCATTCCCTGCAGTAATTCGCTACCCTGGTTCAGACGTGAATGACAAGCATGTCAAAAACCTCATCACGACTCAGACACAGTTCCCCCACGATTAGGACGGATCCCACCGATTGTGAATAACCTCAGAGAGAGAGAGAGACAGGCAATCGGCGTGGATTCGATGGGTTGAACGGCTTGTGTCTACGCGAGAATGGTGCTACGTGTTTATGGCGTCCCACTGCCTGTCTCTGGGACAGAGAGGCTGAGGGAGCAAAACTGGTTCATTTTTAACCGTCCCTTCCGTGTTGGACTGCCTGCAGTCCCTCAGCTCAGGGCCGTGGGGAGGACTCTCAGTGAGTGAAGGTTTCACTCGGAGTCTCTTCATCTGGGACACTTGGGGCTCAGATGTTAACTGCTGCGCGGTAGCAACAAAGAAAGCGATGCCCACTTTGCAATAGACTTTCCGTAAGATTGCTGCGTGAAGACGATTTCTGAACACCAAGAAGGCTGCACAACAATGTGAATTTACCTGGGCGAAGAGTCCTCGGTGTCCATTTCTCTCTGTCCTGCCAGCACAGCATCTTTCTATCGCTCCGATAACAGACCTTTGGAGAAAGTTCACAATCAAAGTTGTTCATGTTCCCCGCATTAATGCAACTGACACCTCTCACCCCAACGGTTTCAGAGAGTGAGAGAGAGAGAGAGAGAGAGAGAGACTCTACCCGCCCCCACCCTACACCCCGCCCCCCCCCCCCAACCCCCAGAACAACGTGCAAGTAGAAATAAATTGGTTTAATTATCGAGGAGTGGAGATAGTCCAGTTCCTGGGGATGAGACAAACATCATCGCCCCGGGGACAAAATGACAAGCAGAAGTTCTGGAAACGCTTTGCTGCTTGCAATTCTTGGAGCAATGTGGAATGTACTTCACACTGAGCAACTTTCAGCTGGCTCAGAGTCTCCAATGTACATTGCTGTGTTTGCCGCCAGCTCAGAGAGAGAGAACAATAGGAAGGACGTAGGAGTGAATAACGATCCGCGTGAGAGGGCGAATAGCTGCTCATGGAGACTGTTAGTGGCTAACAATACGTAGTGTGTCATAGCAGACGAGGTGATAACAAGGAGTCGTTTGTGTGGTAGGGGTCAAGGACATGGGGGAGTTCAGGCCCTAAAGTTATGGAACTCGATATTGAAGACCGGAGGGCTGTCAGGTCTCCAAGTGGAAAATGAGTCGTTGTTCTTTCATCTGGAGCTAGAACACTGCTGCAAGCCTGAGACAGAGATGTTGGTCAGGGAACAGGGTGATGTGTTAAAGTGGCAGACAACCGCCAGGTCAGGGCCTTTTTCCTGCGGGCAGAACCGGGATGTTCAGCGAAGCAGTCACCCAGTTTATGCTTCATGCTACATTGGGGAAACGACACTGTGAGTAGCGAATGCAGTGGACTAGGTTGTGGCAAAAGTGCTGCTTCACCTGGCAGGTATGTTTGAGCCCTTGGATATTCAGGAGGGAGCAGGTAAATGGGCAGGTGTTACACATTCGGCGGTTGCAGGCGAAAGCGACTTGGCACTATGGGAGGTGGGTGTGGGGTGTTGCGAGTGAAGGAAGAGTGGACCCGAAGTGTAACCCCTGGCACAACGGGTGCGTGTTGGGACCATAACCCACTCTCTCCTATTCACTCAATGTCGTCTTTAGCAGCTTTCCCGTATAACTGCGCTCTGTTCTGCACCTCGCCTTCTCATCTGCTTCCGGAAAAAAGCTTGGACATAAATATTTCACAGTGATATACTGGCCCAATGTGCACAGTCGAGTTGATACACTCGTGGAGATCTGCGTGGTCTTCTCCTGTTCTCTGTATCCCATGGTGAGGAGGGTAATGCTTGTCACTGGCCGCTCGGGTGTCATAGAAGAGTTTCAAAACAAAATGGTTGAATTATCTGCCAGTGGAGAGAGCCCGGTTCCTGGGGACGTGACAAACAGCAGCAGGGAGACTGAATGAGAAGCAGCTGTTCGAGAAACTCTTTGCCGCTAGCAATTCTTAGAGCAATCTCAAATGTATTTCATAGTGAGCACGTCTCAGGTCACTCAAGCGGTGTGGGGCATCATCGCGCGCCGGCTCGCTGGCTCGTTGGTCTAGGCGTATGATTCTCGCTTTGGGTGCCTTACTGTGATGAGTTGCGAGAGGTCCCGGGTTCAAATCCCGGACGAGCCCGAGGGTTTTTCTAAAACTTGACTTGTGCAAAACTGCCTGATTAATTTTCTCAAAAAGCACCTTGGTGAAACGAGGTTGGGCTGTCTGGAGTACGGACAAGGCAGAAAACAGGGAAGTGAAATGGTTGGATGTAGTGTCGAACAGGTTGACGTGAGCTGTGCGGTGTTTGGGGAATGTCAGCAATGAAGGTAGATTGGAAAATTGGGACAGCTCTCCTCGGAGAACCGAAGTTTTCCAAGTCATGAGGGACCTAGAAACAGGAAATAATGTTGTGAAAATGTTCCCACACCTGAAAGGTCCACAACGATTCGGCAGAATTTTAAGGTCACCAGGAAAACAAGTAAAAGTGACAGGAGGAAGAACGTTTTCGTACAGGGAGTGGTTAGTGTCAGTAAGTCCCTGTCGGACATTGACAAAGAGGAAGATTCAATGAACACAAAAGGGAATTCGGTGGTCACGTTCAGATGTGCAGATTTACGCTGAGAATGAAACGAATAGACACACGTTGACTTAAGTATAGAACCAGCAGAGCGAAGGTGGGCCGCATGGCCTCCGTCTGCGCTGCGACACATGTTGTGATTCAGTGTGAAATCACATCACAGTTCGACCAACAGAATGTGGGAATTTAGTAAAAACGTTTCTATTTACACAGCCTCCGTACGTCTGCGAAACAGCATATCACACGACAGCAGCGGAGGTCTTTGACATCAGTCTCGAACGTGCGAGCCGCGTGCCAGATGAAAAGCTGAATCGCTCTGTGGACAGGGCTCAGAGCGTGGCAGCAGAGTGGCGCAGCGGGAGCGTGCTGGGCCCATAACCCAGAGGTCGATGGATCGAAACCATCCTCTGCTATTATTCAATGTCACCTCGAGCTGATTTCCTTTGGATCGGTGCTCTCTTCTGCCAGCTGCATACCCGAATGGCATGTAGCATATCGATGCACTCGCCAAATCCACTCCATGCAAGGTGCGTGGTTTTCGAGGTCTCAGTGGCATTCTGTTGTTCGGCGGTTTTTATTCTGAACTGGATCGCAAAACCAGTTCTCTGCGATGCCAATCAGCTGGTCAAGTTGAAACAAATGTCTTGCGGTTTCGTCCATTCCCTGCAGTAATTCGCTACCCTGGTTCAGACGTGAATGACAAGCATGTCAAAAACCTCATCACGACTCAGACACAGTTCCCCCACGATTAGGACGGATCCCACCGATTGTGAATAACCTCAGAGAGAGAGAGAGACAGGCAATCGGCGTGGATTCGATGGGTTGAACGGCTTGTGTCTACGCGAGAATGGTGCTACGTGTTTATGGCGTCCCACTGCCTGTCTCTGGGACAGAGAGGCTGAGGGAGCAAAACTGGTTCATTTTTAACCGTCCCTTCCGTGTTGGACTGCCTGCAGTCCCTCAGCTCAGGGCCGTGGGGAGGACTCTCAGTGAGTGAAGGTTTCACTCGGAGTCTCTTCATCTGGGACACTTGGGGCTCAGATGTTAACTGCTGCGCGGTAGCAACAAAGAAAGCGATGCCCACTTTGCAATAGACTTTCCGTAAGATTGCTGCGTGAAGACGATTTCTGAACACCAAGAAGGCTGCACAACAATGTGAATTTACCTGGGCGAAGAGTCCTCGGTGTCCATTTCTCTCTGTCCTGCCAGCACAGCATCTTTCTATCGCTCCGATAACAGACCTTTGGAGAAAGTTCACAATCAAAGTTGTTCATGTTCCCCGCATTAATGCAACTGACACCTCTCACCCCAACGGTTTCAGAGAGTGAGAGAGAGAGAGAGAGAGAGAGAGACTCTACCCGCCCCCACCCTACACCCCCCCCCCCCCCAACCCCCAGAACAACGTGCAAGTAGAAATAAATTGGTTTAATTATCGAGGAGTGGAGATAGTCCAGTTCCTGGGGATGAGACAAACATCATCGCCCCGGGGACAAAATGACAAGCAGAAGTTCTGGAAACGCTTTGCTGCTTGCAATTCTTGGAGCAATGTGGAATGTACTTCACACTGAGCAACTTTCAGCTGGCTCAGAGTCTCCAATGTACATTGCTGTGTTTGCCGCCAGCTCAGAGAGAGAGAACAATAGGAAGGACGTAGGAGTGAATAACGATCCGCGTGAGAGGGCGAATAGCTGCTCATGGAGACTGTTAGTGGCTAACAATACGTAGTGTGTCATAGCAGACGAGGTGATAACAAGGAGTCGTTTGTGTGGTAGGGGTCAAGGACATGGGGGAGTTCAGGCCCTAAAGTTATGGAACTCGATATTGAAGACCGGAGGGCTGTCAGGTCTCCAAGTGGAAAATGAGTCGTTGTTCTTTCATCTGGAGCTAGAACACTGCTGCAAGCCTGAGACAGAGATGTTGGTCAGGGAACAGGGTGATGTGTTAAAGTGGCAGACAACCGCCAGGTCAGGGCCTTTTTCCTGCGGGCAGAACCGGGATGTTCAGCGAAGCAGTCACCCAGTTTATGCTTCATGCTACATTGGGGAAACGACACTGTGAGTAGCGAATGCAGTGGACTAGGTTGTGGCAAAAGTGCTGCTTCACCTGGCAGGTATGTTTGAGCCCTTGGATATTCAGGAGGGAGCAGGTAAATGGGCAGGTGTTACACATTCGGCGGTTGCAGGCGAAAGCGACTTGGCACTATGGGAGGTGGGTGTGGGGTGTTGCGAGTGAAGGAAGAGTGGACCCGAAGTGTAACCCCTGGCACAACGGGTGCGTGTTGGGACCATAACCCACTCTCTCCTATTCACTCAATGTCGTCTTTAGCAGCTTTCCCGTATAACTGCGCTCTGTTCTGCACCTCGCCTTCTCATCTGCTTCCGGAAAAAAGCTTGGACATAAATATTTCACAGTGATATACTGGCCCAATGTGCACAGTCGAGTTGATACACTCGTGGAGATCTGCGTGGTCTTCTCCTGTTCTCTGTATCCCATGGTGAGGAGGGTAATGCTTGTCACTGGCCGCTCGGGTGTCATAGAAGAGTTTCAAAACAAAATGGTTGAATTATCTGCCAGTGGAGAGAGCCCGGTTCCTGGGGACGTGACAAACAGCAGCAGGGAGACTGAATGAGAAGCAGCTGTTCGAGAAACTCTTTGCCGCTAGCAATTCTTAGAGCAATCTCAAATGTATTTCATAGTGAGCACGTCTCAGGTCACTCAAGCGGTGTGGGGCATTCATCGCGCGCCGGCTCGCTGGCTCGTTGGTCTAGGCGTATGATTCTCGCTTTGGGTGCCTTACTGTGATGAGTTGCGAGAGGTCCCGGGTTCAAATCCCGGACGAGCCCGAGGTTTTTCTAAAACTTGACTTGTGCAAAACTGCCTGATTAATTTTCTCAAAAAGCACCTTGGTGAAACGAGGTTGGGCTGTCTGGAGTACGGACAAGGCAGAAAACAGGGAAGTGAAATGGTTGGATGTAGTGTCGAACAGGTTGACGTGAGCTGTGCGGTGTTTGGGGAATGTCAGCAATGAAGGTAGATTGGAAAATTGGGACAGCTCTCCTCGGAGAACCGAAGTTTTCCAAGTCATGAGGGACCTAGAAACAGGAAATAATGTTGTGAAAATGTTCCCACACCTGAAAGGTCCACAACGATTCGGCAGAATTTTAAGGTCACCAGGAAAACAAGTAAAAGTGACAGGAGGAAGAACGTTTTCGTACAGGGAGTGGTTAGTGTCAGTAAGTCCCTGTCGGACATTGACAAAGAGGAAGATTCAATGAACACAAAAGGGAATTCGGTGGTCACGTTCAGATGTGCAGATTTACGCTGAGAATGAAACGAATAGACACACGTTGACTTAAGTATAGAACCAGCAGAGCGAAGGTGGGCCGCATGGCCTCCGTCTGCGCTGCGACACATGTTGTGATTCAGTGTGAAATCACATCACAGTTCGACCAACAGAATGTGGGAATTTAGTAAAAACGTTTCTATTTACACAGCCTCCGTACGTCTGCGAAACAGCATATCACACGACAGCAGCGGAGGTCTTTGACATCAGTCTCGAACGTGCGAGCCGCGTGCCAGATGAAAAGCTGAATCGCTCTGTGGACAGGGCTCAGAGCGTGGCAGCAGAGTGGCGCAGCGGGAGCGTGCTGGGCCCATAACCCAGAGGTCGATGGATCGAAACCATCCTCTGCTATTATTCAATGTCACCTCGAGCTGATTTCCTTTGGATCGGTGCTCTCTTCTGCCAGCTGCATACCCGAATGGCATGTAGCATATCGATGCACTCGCCAAATCCACTCCATGCAAGGTGCGTGGTTTTCGAGGTCTCAGTGGCATTCTGTTGTTCGGCGGTTTTTATTCTGAACTGGATCGCAAAACCAGTTCTCTGCGATGCCAATCAGCTGGTCAAGTTGAAACAAATGTCTTGCGGTTTCGTCCATTCCCTGCAGTAATTCGCTACCCTGGTTCAGACGTGAATGACAAGCATGTCAAAAACCTCATCACGACTCAGACACAGTTCCCCCACGATTAGGACGGATCCCACCGATTGTGAATAACCTCAGAGAGAGAGAGAGACAGGCAATCGGCGTGGATTCGATGGGTTGAACGGCTTGTGTCTACGCGAGAATGGTGCTACGTGTTTATGGCGTCCCACTGCCTGTCTCTGGGACAGAGAGGCTGAGGGAGCAAAACTGGTTCATTTTTAACCGTCCCTTCCGTGTTGGACTGCCTGCAGTCCCTCAGCTCAGGGCCGTGGGGAGGACTCTCAGTGAGTGAAGGTTTCACTCGGAGTCTCTTCATCTGGGACACTTGGGGCTCAGATGTTAACTGCTGCGCGGTAGCAACAAAGAAAGCGATGCCCACTTTGCAATAGACTTTCCGTAAGATTGCTGCGTGAAGACGATTTCTGAACACCAAGAAGGCTGCACAACAATGTGAATTTACCTGGGCGAAGAGTCCTCGGTGTCCATTTCTCTCTGTCCTGCCAGCACAGCATCTTTCTATCGCTCCGATAACAGACCTTTGGAGAAAGTTCACAATCAAAGTTGTTCATGTTCCCCGCATTAATGCAACTGACACCTCTCACCCCAACGGTTTCAGAGAGTGAGAGAGAGAGAGAGAGAGAGAGAGACTCTACCCGCCCCCACCCTACACCCCCCCCCCCCCAACCCCCAGAACAACGTGCAAGTAGAAATAAATTGGTTTAATTATCGAGGAGTGGAGATAGTCCAGTTCCTGGGGATGAGACAAACATCATCGCCCCGGGGACAAAATGACAAGCAGAAGTTCTGGAAACGCTTTGCTGCTTGCAATTCTTGGAGCAATGTGGAATGTACTTCACACTGAGCAACTTTCAGCTGGCTCAGAGTCTCCAATGTACATTGCTGTGTTTGCCGCCAGCTCAGAGAGAGAGAACAATAGGAAGGACGTAGGAGTGAATAACGATCCGCGTGAGAGGGCGAATAGCTGCTCATGGAGACTGTTAGTGGCTAACAATACGTAGTGTGTCATAGCAGACGAGGTGATAACAAGGAGTCGTTTGTGTGGTAGGGGTCAAGGACATGGGGGAGTTCAGGCCCTAAAGTTATGGAACTCGATATTGAAGACCGGAGGGCTGTCAGGTCTCCAAGTGGAAAATGAGTCGTTGTTCTTTCATCTGGAGCTAGAACACTGCTGCAAGCCTGAGACAGAGATGTTGGTCAGGGAACAGGGTGATGTGTTAAAGTGGCAGACAACCGCCAGGTCAGGGCCTTTTTCCTGCGGGCAGAACCGGGATGTTCAGCGAAGCAGTCACCCAGTTTATGCTTCATGCTACATTGGGGAAACGACACTGTGAGTAGCGAATGCAGTGGACTAGGTTGTGGCAAAAGTGCTGCTTCACCTGGCAGGTATGTTTGAGCCCTTGGATATTCAGGAGGGAGCAGGTAAATGGGCAGGTGTTACACATTCGGCGGTTGCAGGCGAAAGCGACTTGGCACTATGGGAGGTGGGTGTGGGGTGTTGCGAGTGAAGGAAGAGTGGACCCGAAGTGTAACCCCTGGCACAACGGGTGCGTGTTGGGACCATAACCCACTCTCTCCTATTCACTCAATGTCGTCTTTAGCAGCTTTCCCGTATAACTGCGCTCTGTTCTGCACCTCGCCTTCTCATCTGCTTCCGGAAAAAAGCTTGGACATAAATATTTCACAGTGATATACTGGCCCAATGTGCACAGTCGAGTTGATACACTCGTGGAGATCTGCGTGGTCTTCTCCTGTTCTCTGTATCCCATGGTGAGGAGGGTAATGCTTGTCACTGGCCGCTCGGGTGTCATAGAAGAGTTTCAAAACAAAATGGTTGAATTATCTGCCAGTGGAGAGAGCCCGGTTCCTGGGGACGTGACAAACAGCAGCAGGGAGACTGAATGAGAAGCAGCTGTTCGAGAAACTCTTTGCCGCTAGCAATTCTTAGAGCAATCTCAAATGTATTTCATAGTGAGCACGTCTCAGGTCACTCAAGCGGTGTGGGGCATTCATCGCGCGCCGGCTCGCTGGCTCGTTGGTCTAGGCGTATGATTCTCGCTTTGGGTGCCTTACTGTGATGAGTTGCGAGAGGTCCCGGGTTCAAATCCCGGACGAGCCCGAGGTTTTTCTAAAACTTGACTTGTGCAAAACTGCCTGATTAATTTTCTCAAAAAGCACCTTGGTGAAACGAGGTTGGGCTGTCTGGAGTACGGACAAGGCAGAAAACAGGGAAGTGAAATGGTTGGATGTAGTGTCGAACAGGTTGACGTGAGCTGTGCGGTGTTTGGGGAATGTCAGCAATGAAGGTAGATTGGAAAATTGGGACAGCTCTCCTCGGAGAACCGAAGTTTTCCAAGTCATGAGGGACCTAGAAACAGGAAATAATGTTGTGAAAATGTTCCCACACCTGAAAGGTCCACAACGATTCGGCAGAATTTTAAGGTCACCAGGAAAACAAGTAAAAGTGACAGGAGGAAGAACGTTTTCGTACAGGGAGTGGTTAGTGTCAGTAAGTCCCTGTCGGACATTGACAAAGAGGAAGATTCAATGAACACAAAAGGGAATTCGGTGGTCACGTTCAGATGTGCAGATTTACGCTGAGAATGAAACGAATAGACACACGTTGACTTAAGTATAGAACCAGCAGAGCGAAGGTGGGCCGCATGGCCTCCGTCTGCGCTGCGACACATGTTGTGATTCAGTGTGAAATCACATCACAGTTCGACCAACAGAATGTGGGAATTTAGTAAAAACGTTTCTATTTACACAGCCTCCGTACGTCTGCGAAACAGCATATCACACGACAGCAGCGGAGGTCTTTGACATCAGTCTCGAACGTGCGAGCCGCGTGCCAGATGAAAAGCTGAATCGCTCTGTGGACAGGGCTCAGAGCGTGGCAGCAGAGTGGCGCCGCGGGAGCGTGCTGGGCCCATAACCCAGAGGTCGATGGATCGAAACCATCCTCTGCTATTATTCAATGTCACCTCGAGCTGATTTCCTTTGGATCGGTGCTCTCTTCTGCCAGCTGCATACCCGAATGGCATGTAGCATATCGATGCACTCGCCAAATCCACTCCATGCAAGGTGCGTGGTTTTCGAGGTCTCAGTGGCATTCTGTTGTTCGGCGGTTTTTATTCTGAACTGGATCGCAAAACCAGTTCTCTGCGATGCCAATCAGCTGGTCAAGTTGAAACAAATGTCTTGCGGTTTCGTCCATTCCCTGCAGTAATTCGCTACCCTGGTTCAGACGTGAATGACAAGCATGTCAAAAACCTCATCACGACTCAGACACAGTTCCCCCACGATTAGGACGGATCCCACCGATTGTGAATAACCTCAGAGAGAGAGAGAGACAGGCAATCGGCGTGGATTCGATGGGTTGAACGGCTTGTGTCTACGCGAGAATGGTGCTACGTGTTTATGGCGTCCCACTGCCTGTCTCTGGGACAGAGAGGCTGAGGGAGCAAAACTGGTTCATTTTTAACCGTCCCTTCCGTGTTGGACTGCCTGCAGTCCCTCAGCTCAGGGCCGTGGGGAGGACTCTCAGTGAGTGAAGGTTTCACTCGGAGTCTCTTCATCTGGGACACTTGGGGCTCAGATGTTAACTGCTGCGCGGTAGCAACAAAGAAAGCGATGCCCACTTTGCAATAGACTTTCCGTAAGATTGCTGCGTGAAGACGATTTCTGAACACCAAGAAGGCTGCACAACAATGTGAATTTACCTGGGCGAAGAGTCCTCGGTGTCCATTTCTCTCTGTCCTGCCAGCACAGCATCTTTCTATCGCTCCGATAACAGACCTTTGGAGAAAGTTCACAATCAAAGTTGTTCATGTTCCCCGCATTAATGCAACTGACACCTCTCACCCCAACGGTTTCAGAGAGTGAGAGAGAGAGAGAGAGAGAGAGAGACTCTACCCGCCCCCACCCTACACCCCGCCCCCCCCCCCAACCCCCAGAACAACGTGCAAGTAGAAATAAATTGGTTTAATTATCGAGGAGTGGAGATAGTCCAGTTCCTGGGGATGAGACAAACATCATCGCCCCGGGGACAAAATGACAAGCAGAAGTTCTGGAAACGCTTTGCTGCTTGCAATTCTTGGAGCAATGTGGAATGTACTTCACACTGAGCAACTTTCAGCTGGCTCAGAGTCTCCAATGTACATTGCTGTGTTTGCCGCCAGCTCAGAGAGAGAGAACAATAGGAAGGACGTAGGAGTGAATAACGATCCGCGTGAGAGGGCGAATAGCTGCTCATGGAGACTGTTAGTGGCTAACAATACGTAGTGTGTCATAGCAGACGAGGTGATAACAAGGAGTCGTTTGTGTGGTAGGGGTCAAGGACATGGGGGAGTTCAGGCCCTAAAGTTATGGAACTCGATATTGAAGACCGGAGGGCTGTCAGGTCTCCAAGTGGAAAATGAGTCGTTGTTCTTTCATCTGGAGCTAGAACACTGCTGCAAGCCTGAGACAGAGATGTTGGTCAGGGAACAGGGTGATGTGTTAAAGTGGCAGACAACCGCCAGGTCAGGGCCTTTTTCCTGCGGGCAGAACCGGGATGTTCAGCGAAGCAGTCACCCAGTTTATGCTTCATGCTACATTGGGGAAACGACACTGTGAGTAGCGAATGCAGTGGACTAGGTTGTGGCAAAAGTGCTGCTTCACCTGGCAGGTATGTTTGAGCCCTTGGATATTCAGGAGGGAGCAGGTAAATGGGCAGGTGTTACACATTCGGCGGTTGCAGGCGAAAGCGACTTGGCACTATGGGAGGTGGGTGTGGGGTGTTGCGAGTGAAGGAAGAGTGGACCCGAAGTGTAACCCCTGGCACAACGGGTGCGTGTTGGGACCATAACCCACTCTCTCCTATTCACTCAATGTCGTCTTTAGCAGCTTTCCCGTATAACTGCGCTCTGTTCTGCACCTCGCCTTCTCATCTGCTTCCGGAAAAAAGCTTGGACATAAATATTTCACAGTGATATACTGGCCCAATGTGCACAGTCGAGTTGATACACTCGTGGAGATCTGCGTGGTCTTCTCCTGTTCTCTGTATCCCATGGTGAGGAGGGTAATGCTTGTCACTGGCCGCTCGGGTGTCATAGAAGAGTTTCAAAACAAAATGGTTGAATTATCTGCCAGTGGAGAGAGCCCGGTTCCTGGGGACGTGACAAACAGCAGCAGGGAGACTGAATGAGAAGCAGCTGTTCGAGAAACTCTTTGCCGCTAGCAATTCTTAGAGCAATCTCAAATGTATTTCATAGTGAGCACGTCTCAGGTCACTCAAGCGGTGTGGGGCATTCATCGCGCGCCGGCTCGCTGGCTCGTTGGTCTAGGCGTATGATTCTCGCTTTGGGTGCCTTACTGTGATGAGTTGCGAGAGGTCCCGGGTTCAAATCCCGGACGAGCCCGAGGTTTTTCTAAAACTTGACTTGTGCAAAA
This sequence comes from Hemiscyllium ocellatum, assembly GCF_020745735.1. NCBI lineage: Eukaryota > Metazoa > Chordata > Chondrichthyes > Orectolobiformes > Hemiscylliidae > Hemiscyllium > Hemiscyllium ocellatum. The sequence continues at coordinate 64,256 of NW_026867750.1, forward strand.
CTGCCTGATTAATTTTCTCAAAAAGCACCTTGGTGAAACGAGGTTGGGCTGTCTGGAGTACGGACAAGGCAGAAAACAGGGAAGTGAAATGGTTGGATGTAGTGTCGAACAGGTTGACGTGAGCTGTGCGGTGTTTGGGGAATGTCAGCAATGAAGGTAGATTGGAAAATTGGGACAGCTCTCCTCGGAGAACCGAAGTTTTCCAAGTCATGAGGGACCTAGAAACAGGAAATAATGTTGTGAAAATGTTCCCACACCTGAAAGGTCCACAACGATTCGGCAGAATTTTAAGGTCACCAGGAAAACAAGTAAAAGTGACAGGAGGAAGAACGTTTTCGTACAGGGAGTGGTTAGTGTCAGTAAGTCCCTGTCGGACATTGACAAAGAGGAAGATTCAATGAACACAAAAGGGAATTCGGTGGTCACGTTCAGATGTGCAGATTTACGCTGAGAATGAAACGAATAGACACACGTTGACTTAAGTATAGAACCAGCAGAGCGAAGGTGGGCCGCATGGCCTCCGTCTGCGCTGCGACACATGTTGTGATTCAGTGTGAAATCACATCACAGTTCGACCAACAGAATGTGGGAATTTAGTAAAAACGTTTCTATTTACACAGCCTCCGTACGTCTGCGAAACAGCATATCACACGACAGCAGCGGAGGTCTTTGACATCAGTCTCGAACGTGCGAGCCGCGTGCCAGATGAAAAGCTGAATCGCTCTGTGGACAGGGCTCAGAGCGTGGCAGCAGAGTGGCGCAGCGGGAGCGTGCTGGGCCCATAACCCAGAGGTCGATGGATCGAAACCATCCTCTGCTATTATTCAATGTCACCTCGAGCTGATTTCCTTTGGATCGGTGCTCTCTTCTGCCAGCTGCATACCCGAATGGCATGTAGCATATCGATGCACTCGCCAAATCCACTCCATGCAAGGTGCGTGGTTTTCGAGGTCTCAGTGGCATTCTGTTGTTCGGCGGTTTTTATTCTGAACTGGATCGCAAAACCAGTTCTCTGCGATGCCAATCAGCTGGTCAAGTTGAAACAAATGTCTTGCGGTTTCGTCCATTCCCTGCAGTAATTCGCTACCCTGGTTCAGACGTGAATGACAAGCATGTCAAAAACCTCATCACGACTCAGACACAGTTCCCCCACGATTAGGACGGATCCCACCGATTGTGAATAACCTCAGAGAGAGAGAGAGACAGGCAATCGGCGTGGATTCGATGGGTTGAACGGCTTGTGTCTACGCGAGAATGGTGCTACGTGTTTATGGCGTCCCACTGCCTGTCTCTGGGACAGAGAGGCTGAGGGAGCAAAACTGGTTCATTTTTAACCGTCCCTTCCGTGTTGGACTGCCTGCAGTCCCTCAGCTCAGGGCCGTGGGGAGGACTCTCAGTGAGTGAAGGTTTCACTCGGAGTCTCTTCATCTGGGACACTTGGGGCTCAGATGTTAACTGCTGCGCGGTAGCAACAAAGAAAGCGATGCCCACTTTGCAATAGACTTTCCGTAAGATTGCTGCGTGAAGACGATTTCTGAACACCAAGAAGGCTGCACAACAATGTGAATTTACCTGGGCGAAGAGTCCTCGGTGTCCATTTCTCTCTGTCCTGCCAGCACAGCATCTTTCTATCGCTCCGATAACAGACCTTTGGAGAAAGTTCACAATCAAAGTTGTTCATGTTCCCCGCATTAATGCAACTGACACCTCTCACCCCAACGGTTTCAGAGAGTGAGAGAGAGAGAGAGAGAGAGAGAGACTCTACCCGCCCCCACCCTACACCCCGCCCCCCCCCCAACCCCCAGAACAACGTGCAAGTAGAAATAAATTGGTTTAATTATCGAGGAGTGGAGATAGTCCAGTTCCTGGGGATGAGACAAACATCATCGCCCCGGGGACAAAATGACAAGCAGAAGTTCTGGAAACGCTTTGCTGCTTGCAATTCTTGGAGCAATGTGGAATGTACTTCACACTGAGCAACTTTCAGCTGGCTCAGAGTCTCCAATGTACATTGCTGTGTTTGCCGCCAGCTCAGAGAGAGAGAACAATAGGAAGGACGTAGGAGTGAATAACGATCCGCGTGAGAGGGCGAATAGCTGCTCATGGAGACTGTTAGTGGCTAACAATACGTAGTGTGTCATAGCAGACGAGGTGATAACAAGGAGTCGTTTGTGTGGTAGGGGTCAAGGACATGGGGGAGTTCAGGCCCTAAAGTTATGGAACTCGATATTGAAGACCGGAGGGCTGTCAGGTCTCCAAGTGGAAAATGAGTCGTTGTTCTTTCATCTGGAGCTAGAACACTGCTGCAAGCCTGAGACAGAGATGTTGGTCAGGGAACAGGGTGATGTGTTAAAGTGGCAGACAACCGCCAGGTCAGGGCCTTTTTCCTGCGGGCAGAACCGGGATGTTCAGCGAAGCAGTCACCCAGTTTATGCTTCATGCTACATTGGGGAAACGACACTGTGAGTAGCGAATGCAGTGGACTAGGTTGTGGCAAAAGTGCTGCTTCACCTGGCAGGTATGTTTGAGCCCTTGGATATTCAGGAGGGAGCAGGTAAATGGGCAGGTGTTACACATTCGGCGGTTGCAGGCGAAAGCGACTTGGCACTATGGGAGGTGGGTGTGGGGTGTTGCGAGTGAAGGAAGAGTGGACCCGAAGTGTAACCCCTGGCACAACGGGTGCGTGTTGGGACCATAACCCACTCTCTCCTATTCACTCAATGTCGTCTTTAGCAGCTTTCCCGTATAACTGCGCTCTGTTCTGCACCTCGCCTTCTCATCTGCTTCCGGAAAAAAGCTTGGACATAAATATTTCACAGTGATATACTGGCCCAATGTGCACAGTCGAGTTGATACACTCGTGGAGATCTGCGTGGTCTTCTCCTGTTCTCTGTATCCCATGGTGAGGAGGGTAATGCTTGTCACTGGCCGCTCGGGTGTCATAGAAGAGTTTCAAAACAAAATGGTTGAATTATCTGCCAGTGGAGAGAGCCCGGTTCCTGGGGACGTGACAAACAGCAGCAGGGAGACTGAATGAGAAGCAGCTGTTCGAGAAACTCTTTGCCGCTAGCAATTCTTAGAGCAATCTCAAATGTATTTCATAGTGAGCACGTCTCAGGTCACTCAAGCGGTGTGGGGCAATCATCGCGCGCCGGCTCGCTGGCTCGTTGGTCTAGGCGTATGATTCTCGCTTTGGGTGCCGTACTGTGATGAGTTGCGAGAGGTCCCGGGTTCAAATCCCGGACGAGCCCGAGGTTTTTCTAAAACTTGACTTGTGCAAAACTGCCTGATTAATTTTCTCAAAAAGCACCTTGGTGAAACGAGGTTGGGCTGTCTGGAGTACGGACAAGGCAGAAAACAGGGAAGTGAAATGGTTGGATGTAGTGTCGAACAGGTTGACGTGAGCTGTGCGGTGTTTGGGGAATGTCAGCAATGAAGGTAGATTGGAAAATTGGGACAGCTCTCCTCGGAGAACCGAAGTTTTCCAAGTCATGAGGGACCTAGAAACAGGAAATAATGTTGTGAAAATGTTCCCACACCTGAAAGGTCCACAACGATTCGGCAGAATTTTAAGGTCACCAGGAAAACAAGTAAAAGTGACAGGAGGAAGAACGTTTTCGTACAGGGAGTGGTTAGTGTCAGTAAGTCCCTGTCGGACATTGACAAAGAGGAAGATTCAATGAACACAAAAGGGAATTCGGTGGTCACGTTCAGATGTGCAGATTTACGCTGAGAATGAAACGAATAGACACACGTTGACTTAAGTATAGAACCAGCAGAGCGAAGGTGGGCCGCATGGCCTCCGTCTGCGCTGCGACACATGTTGTGATTCAGTGTGAAATCACATCACAGTTCGACCAACAGAATGTGGGAATTTAGTAAAAACGTTTCTATTTACACAGCCTCCGTACGTCTGCGAAACAGCATATCACACGACAGCAGCGGAGGTCTTTGACATCAGTCTCGAACGTGCGAGCCGCGTGCCAGATGAAAAGCTGAATCGCTCTGTGGACAGGGCTCAGAGCGTGGCAGCAGAGTGGCGCAGCGGGAGCGTGCTGGGCCCATAACCCAGAGGTCGATGGATCGAAACCATCCTCTGCTATTATTCAATGTCACCTCGAGCTGATTTCCTTTGGATCGGTGCTCTCTTCTGCCAGCTGCATACCCGAATGGCATGTAGCATATCGATGCACTCGCCAAATCCACTCCATGCAAGGTGCGTGGTTTTCGAGGTCTCAGTGGCATTCTGTTGTTCGGCGGTTTTTATTCTGAACTGGATCGCAAAACCAGTTCTCTGCGATGCCAATCAGCTGGTCAAGTTGAAACAAATGTCTTGCGGTTTCGTCCATTCCCTGCAGTAATTCGCTACCCTGGTTCAGACGTGAATGACAAGCATGTCAAAAACCTCATCACGACTCAGACACAGTTCCCCCACGATTAGGACGGATCCCACCGATTGTGAATAACCTCAGAGAGAGAGAGAGACAGGCAATCGGCGTGGATTCGATGGGTTGAACGGCTTGTGTCTACGCGAGAATGGTGCTACGTGTTTATGGCGTCCCACTGCCTGTCTCTGGGACAGAGAGGCTGAGGGAGCAAAACTGGTTCATTTTTAACCGTCCCTTCCGTGTTGGACTGCCTGCAGTCCCTCAGCTCAGGGCCGTGGGGAGGACTCTCAGTGAGTGAAGGTTTCACTCGGAGTCTCTTCATCTGGGACACTTGGGGCTCAGATGTTAACTGCTGCGCGGTAGCAACAAAGAAAGCGATGCCCACTTTGCAATAGACTTTCCGTAAGATTGCTGCGTGAAGACGATTTCTGAACACCAAGAAGGCTGCACAACAATGTGAATTGACCTGGGCGAAGAGTCCTCGGTGTCCATTTCTCTCTGTCCTGCCAGCACAGCATCTTTCTATCGCTCCGATAACAGACCTTTGGAGAAAGTTCACAATCAAAGTTGTTCATGTTCCCCGCATTAATGCAACTGACACCTCTCACCCCAACGGTTTCAGAGAGTGAGAGAGAGAGAGAGAGAGAGAGAGACTCTACCCGCCCCCACCCTACACCCCGCCCCCCCCCAACCCCCAGAACAACGTGCAAGTAGAAATAAATTGGTTTAATTATCGAGGAGTGGAGATAGTCCAGTTCCTGGGGATGAGACAAACATCATCGCCCCGGGGACAAAATGACAAGCAGAAGTTCTGGAAACGCTTTGCTGCTTGCAATTCTTGGAGCAATGTGGAATGTACTTCACACTGAGCAACTTTCAGCTGGCTCAGAGTCTCCAATGTACATTGCTGTGTTTGCCGCCAGCTCAGAGAGAGAGAACAATAGGAAGGACGTAGGAGTGAATAACGATCCGCGTGAGAGGGCGAATAGCTGCTCATGGAGACTGTTAGTGGCTAACAATACGTAGTGTGTCATAGCAGACGAGGTGATAACAAGGAGTCGTTTGTGTGGTAGGGGTCAAGGACATGGGGGAGTTCAGGCCCTAAAGTTATGGAACTCGATATTGAAGACCGGAGGGCTGTCAGGTCTCCAAGTGGAAAATGAGTCGTTGTTCTTTCATCTGGAGCTAGAACACTGCTGCAAGCCTGAGACAGAGATGTTGGTCAGGGAACAGGGTGATGTGTTAAAGTGGCAGACAACCGCCAGGTCAGGGCCTTTTTCCTGCGGGCAGAACCGGGATGTTCAGCGAAGCAGTCACCCAGTTTATGCTTCATGCTACATTGGGGAAACGACACTGTGAGTAGCGAATGCAGTGGACTAGGTTGTGGCAAAAGTGCTGCTTCACCTGGCAGGTATGTTTGAGCCCTTGGATATTCAGGAGGGAGCAGGTAAATGGGCAGGTGTTACACATTCGGCGGTTGCAGGCGAAAGCGACTTGGCACTATGGGAGGTGGGTGTGGGGTGTTGCGAGTGAAGGAAGAGTGGACCCGAAGTGTAACCCCTGGCACAACGGGTGCGTGTTGGGACCATAACCCACTCTCTCCTATTCACTCAATGTCGTCTTTAGCAGCTTTCCCGTATAACTGCGCTCTGTTCTGCACCTCGCCTTCTCATCTGCTTCCGGAAAAAAGCTTGGACATAAATATTTCACAGTGATATACTGGCCCAATGTGCACAGTCGAGTTGATACACTCGTGGAGATCTGCGTGGTCTTCTCCTGTTCTCTGTATCCCATGGTGAGGAGGGTAATGCTTGTCACTGGCCGCTCGGGTGTCATAGAAGAGTTTCAAAACAAAATGGTTGAATTATCTGCCAGTGGAGAGAGCCCGGTTCCTGGGGACGTGACAAACAGCAGCAGGGAGACTGAATGAGAAGCAGCTGTTCGAGAAACTCTTTGCCGCTAGCAATTCTTAGAGCAATCTCAAATGTATTTCATAGTGAGCACGTCTCAGGTCACTCAAGCGGTGTGGGGCAATCATCGCGCGCCGGCTCGCTGGCTCGTTGGTCTAGGCGTATGATTCTCGCTTTGGGTGCCTTACTGTGATGAGTTGCGAGAGGTCCCGGGTTCAAATCCCGGACGAGCCCGAGGTTTTTCTAAAACTTGACTTGTGCAAAACTGCCTGATTAATTTTCTCAAAAAGCACCTTGGTGAAACGAGGTTGGGCTGTCTGGAGTACGGACAAGGCAGAAAACAGGGAAGTGAAATGGTTGGATGTAGTGTCGAACAGGTTGACGTGAGCTGTGCGGTGTTTGGGGAATGTCAGCAATGAAGGTAGATTGGAAAATTGGGACAGCTCTCCTCGGAGAACCGAAGTTTTCCAAGTCATGAGGGACCTAGAAACAGGAAATAATGTTGTGAAAATGTTCCCACACCTGAAAGGTCCACAACGATTCGGCAGAATTTTAAGGTCACCAGGAAAACAAGTAAAAGTGACAGGAGGAAGAACGTTTTCGTACAGGGAGTGGTTAGTGTCAGTAAGTCCCTGTCGGACATTGACAAAGAGGAAGATTCAATGAACACAAAAGGGAATTCGGTGGTCACGTTCAGATGTGCAGATTTACGCTGAGAATGAAACGAATAGACACACGTTGACTTAAGTATAGAACCAGCAGAGCGAAGGTGGGCCGCATGGCCTCCGTCTGCGCTGCGACACATGTTGTGATTCAGTGTGAAATCACATCACAGTTCGACCAACAGAATGTGGGAATTTAGTAAAAACGTTTCTATTTACACAGCCTCCGTACGTCTGCGAAACAGCATATCACACGACAGCAGCGGAGGTCTTTGACATCAGTCTCGAACGTGCGAGCCGCGTGCCAGATGAAAAGCTGAATCGCTCTGTGGACAGGGCTCAGAGCGTGGCAGCAGAGTGGCGCAGCGGGAGCGTGCTGGGCCCATAACCCAGAGGTCGATGGATCGAAACCATCCTCTGCTATTATTCAATGTCACCTCGAGCTGATTTCCTTTGGATCGGTGCTCTCTTCTGCCAGCTGCATACCCGAATGGCATGTAGCATATCGATGCACTCGCCAAATCCACTCCATGCAAGGCGCGTGGTTTTCGAGGTCTCAGTGGCATTCTGTTGTTCGGCGGTTTTTATTCTGAACTGGATCGCAAAACCAGTTCTCTGCGATGCCAATCAGCTGGTCAACTTGAAACAAATGTCTTGCGGTTTCGTCCATTCCCTGCAGTAATTCGCTACCCTGGTTCAGACGTGAATGACAAGCATGTCAAAAACCTCATCACGACTCAGACACAGTTCCCCCACGATTAGGACGGATCCCACCGATTGTGAATAACCTCAGAGAGAGAGAGAGACAGGCAATCGGCGTGGATTCGATGGGTTGAACGGCTTGTGTCTACGCGAGAATGGTGCTACGTGTTTATGGCGTCCCACTGCCTGTCTCTGGGACAGAGAGGCTGAGGGAGCAAAACTGGTTCATTTTTAACCGTCCCTTCCGTGTTGGACTGCCTGCAGTCCCTCAGCTCAGGGCCGTGGGGAGGACTCTCAGTGAGTGAAGGTTTCACTCGGAGTCTCTTCATCTGGGACACTTGGGGCTCAGATGTTAACTGCTGCGCGGTAGCAACAAAGAAAGCGATGCCCACTTTGCAATAGACTTTCCGTAAGATTGCTGCGTGAAGACGATTTCTGAACACCAAGAAGGCTGCACAACAATGTGAATTGACCTGGGCGAAGAGTCCTCGGTGTCCATTTCTCTCTGTCCTGCCAGCACAGCATCTTTCTATCAAGCGGTGTGGGGCGTCCGTCGCGGATCGGCTCTCTGGCTCGTTGGTCTCGGCGTATGATTCTCGCTTTGGGGGCTTTGCTGTGATGAGTTGCGAGAGGTCCCGGGTTCAAATCCCGGACGAGCCCGAGTTCTTTTAACGTGACTTGTGCAAAACTGCCTGATTAATTTTCTCAAAACGCACCTTGGTGAAACGAGGTTGGGCTGTCTGGAGTACGGACAAGGCAGAAAACAGGGAAGTGAAATGCTTGGATGTAGTGTCGAACAGGTTGACGTGTGAACCGAAGTGATGTGGGACCGAGAAAAAGGGAGGTAAAATGACTTTATGTAGGACGTTTTCGTGCAGAGAGTGGTTCGGGTCAGATTTACACAGTTGCGCTGGCACCCTTGTGGAGCTCTGAGTTGTCTTGTCCTCTTCTGTCGGTGTGTTCTGACCTCAAGTGTGAAACCTCTTCTCTCAGATGGTAATGAACTGGTGAAGTTGAAACACGTGACTTGCTGTTTTTGTCCATTTCCTGCGGTAAAGAAACAGACGCCCGTGTAACAAAATACTTTCTGCAGGATTGCTGTGTCAAGGCAAATTCTGAACACCAAACAGGCTGCACAAGAAGGCACTCGTATCAATTTACCTGAGGGAAGACTCTCCGGTCTCCATTTCTGTCTGTACCGATAGCACATCACCTTTCCATTTCTCCCATAACAGATCTTTGGAGCAAGTTCAAAGTTGTCCTTTGATGCATTCGTCTCCTACCTCAAGTGATAGTGATAGAGAGCAGAAGAGCGAATGGGCTCTGCCTTCCACCAGCACAGCGTACAAGTAGAAACAAAATGGTTCAATTATCCACTAGTGGAGAGAGCCCGGTCCCTGGGGACGGGACAAACAGCAGTGTTCTGGGAGCAGGAGACAGATCGACAAGCAGATGTTCTTGAAACGCTTTGCTGCTTGAAATTCTGGGAGGAATGTACAATGTATTTCATACTGAGCAAGTCTCAGCTGCTTCTGGAGCTGGCTGCGCCCATGGCATGTGGCTCGTTGGTCTCAGGCTATGAACAGGTTGACGTGAATGGTGCCGTGCCTGAGGAGTGTCAGCAATGAAGGTAGATTGGAAAGTTGGGACAGATCTCCTTGGACCTGTGGTTCTGTGGAGGAGGATCATAAGACACAGAATATAGAATAAAAGATTATAGTGTCATGTAACATAAATGATATATTGAAGAAACCTAGATTGATGTAGAGTCTTTCATCTTTTAAAACGGGTTGTAGATTTCGATTCATTAATCTGTAAATCCCAGAACGTTTTAAAAGTCACATTCTCCAGGTAACTTAAGGTTTATAAAAGGAGGTGACACCTCAGGTCAGACAATGCATGAAAACTGTGAGGGTACGGTCTCTCTGTATCCTAACCTTGAGTGAGACTGGTTCTATTTCCAAATATATAATCCTGCAAACGCAGATTCACCCCAAATACTTCTCTATGTGAGTACATGCATGAGAGAGAGTGGTTGAGTTTGCGTGTGCATGCTCGGTACAGTGTGTGTATGTGTGTGTGATGGAGTATAAGCATGTGAGATGGTGTGTGCGTGGGTTTGAGTGTGGGGTTATGTTACTGTGTGTCTGAGAGAGAGAGCATGTCTATCAGTGAGGGTCTGCACGAGCGTGTGAGTATGTAAGAGAGTGTGCTTGTGTGTGTGAGAGTGTATTGTGTAGGTGGGTCTCCTGTAGTGTGACATGAACCCAGGGTCTCGGCTGAGGCCATCCTCATGTGTTCTAAACTTGGCTATCAGCCTCTGCTCGGCCACTAGATCAAAGAGGGCTGAGGCACGAGAAAGGACCAGCGGGGGCACTGGTGGTGGTGGAGAAGGGAGAGAAATGGAGAGGGGACAGAGGTTGGGGAGTAGAGAATGACTGGGGTTCAGAGGGTTGGGGAGAGAATCGGGGTGCAGTGTGAAAAGGGGAGAAAGGGCAGGGGGCAGTGGGTGGGGAGAAAATGGACAAGGGGCAGAATGTGAAGTGAGAGACAGCACAAATCCCACCTTCCCCAGGACTGGTGTCAGTGTCCCACGAACTGGAACCCACTCGTCCCACAGCAGATTTGGGGTAATCATTTCTCAATATAAGCATGGCTAAGGCATATCATCCCTGCAGGCCATTCACACCGACCTTCCCAACAGCATCCCACCCAGACCCACTCATTTACGCTGCAGCTCTGCAGTTCCCCATGGCTATTTTCTGATGAAGGGTTTTGCCGAAAACATCGATTCTCCTGCTCCTTTTCCAGCACACAGCCTCGACCCTAATCTCCAGCATCTGCCGTCCTCACTTTCGCCCTGTAAGGGGTGAATGTTATATTCCTAGTCTTTTAAATCTTTTAAAATCTTTTCCCCTCACCCTAAACCTATACCCTGTAGTTTTGGAATACCTCTACCCTGGGGAAAGGACAGAAACATTGAGCAGCCAGACAAAATGCAAAAGGAATAACATGTCAAGGCACAGGGAAAAAACATTTCGACAAAAAATTGCTTTGGTATTTTTCTCTCGTATTCGCAGTTGGACACTTAAAATTTGTCATGATGTGGACTTGCCCGTGATGGACTGGGGTGTACCAAGTTAAAAATCACACAACAGCAGGTTACAGTCCAATCGGCTTGTTTGGAAGCACTAGCTTTCGGAGCGCCGCTCCTTCATCAGGCGGGTGTGGAGTATAAGATCATAAATTCTGTGTCTTACGATCTTACACTCCACAATCACCTGGTGAAGGAGCAGCGCTCTGAAAGCTAGTGCTTCCAAATCAGTCTGTTGGACTATAACCAGGTGTTTTGTGATTTTTAACTTTAAAATCTGTAACAAATTCCTGCATACTGAGCATGCTCCGCGGTGTCAGCAAGCACTGCGCATGACCGCCGGTGTCAGCAAAACACTGCGCGTCTTCCTTGGTGCCCGCAGAAACTGCGCGTCAGCTCCTTTCCATGGACCAATGAAGAACCTTGGAGGACCGGAAAGAGACTGGTCCTCCTGCCAATCAGGGCCGCCCATTGTCGAAATGTGCAGGTTGGACCGTGAGTTCTGAAGTTGCTGCTGCTCCTTCCTCTGTGAACTTTACTCCAGACTGTAACTTCCTTCCTCTGTCTAACTTTTGTGAGTACAACAGTCTGTTTATCACCACTTTATCCATTTTTTGTTTCATTCTGGGGTTCAATTGTTAATACGCAGCAACTGAAAGGAAAGAGTGAATTGAGGTGGGGGAGGTGTGTGTGTGCGACAGACTCTGGAAAAGTTGATCCAGGTCTGTGTCGCAATTTGCAAACACATGGCAAATGAAGTGACACAATCTATAGCCTTTGATGTTAAAAAAAACGCAGAGAAGAGGCGCATTGTTTAAATGGTGACATGTTGAGATGTGGCGAAAGTGAGATGATGGAGATCAGAGTTGAAAAGTGTGGCGCTGGAAAAGCACAGGAGGTCAGTCAGGAACTGAGGAGGAGGAGAGTCAATGTTTTGGGCACGAACCCTTCATCAGGAATGATGTGTGGATGGACAAAGGGGCCTCAGCATCCTTCTACACCAGTCACTGCCTGTTGTCAGTCAGGAGCAGCAAGCAATCAGCAAGGCCAATGATATATTAGCAAGAGAAGTTGAGTTCACAAGTGGCGATGTCTTCCTGCAGTTAGGTCAGCCATTGAATGTATTCAACGCTGAGTTCACTTGACTTTGAAGAACAAAGAAGTGGGTGGGTATTGGGGAAGGTAAGAAACTGGTTTTAAGACCAGTATTGAAAATGTGTTGCTGGTTAAAGCACAGCAGGTCAGGCAGCATCCAAGGAACAGGAGATTCAACGTTTCGGGCAAAAGCTCTTCATCAGGAATGAGGAAAGTGTGTCCAGCAGGCTAAGATAAAAGGTAGGGAGGAGGGACTTGGAGGAGGGGCGATGGAGATGTGATAGGTAAGAGTTTCTGTGCAGAGGAGATGACCTGGGGGGTGCAGTGAGAGAGAGATTCACTGAAATCCTTGTAGAGGGAGGAAGAGAGCTTCTTCAAGGAAGGCATCCTTGCAAGATGATTCGCAGTAGGTTAAAATCTTCGAGTAAAAAGTGAGGACTGCAGATAGTTACAGTCATAAAGCACAGGAACAGACCATTAAGTCCAACTAGTCCATGCTGACTGTGTTCTGAAACTAAACTAGTCCCACCTGCCAGTGTTTGGTCCAGACTCTCTGAACCTTTCCTATTACAATTGCAACATTTAAGAGGCATTTGGACGGGTATATGAATAGGAAGGGTTTGGAGGGATATCGGCCGGGTGCTGGCAGGTGGGACTAGATTGGGTTGGGATATCTTGTCGGCATGGACGGGTTGGACCGAAGGGTCTGTTTCCATACTGTACACCTCTATGACTCTATGTACTTATCCAAATGTCTTTTAAACACTGTAACTGTACCTGTATCCACCACCTCCCCTGGACATTGATACCACATGAGAACCATTCTCTGTCTTAAAATAAAAAGGTGCCCCTCATGTCTTTTTAAAATGCCTGCCCATACTCCCAATTTCTTCGTCTCCGCCGCATCTGCTCCCAGGAGGACCAGTTCCAATACAGTAAAACCCAAATAGCCACCTTCTTCAAAGACCGCAATTTCCCCCCAGATGTGATTGATGATACCCTCCACACCATCTCCTCCACCTCCCGCTCCTCCGCCCTTGAGCCCCGCCCCTCCGATCGCCACCAGGACAGAACCCCACTGGTCCTCACCTACCACCCCACCAACCTACACCCGGACTAACCAACCCACCCACCCCGTGGCTCAACACTTCAACTTCTCCTCCCACTCCGCCAAGGACATGCAGGTCCTTGGACTCCTCCATCGCCAGACCATAGCAACACGACGGCTGGAGGAAGAGCACCTCATCTTCTTCCTAGGAACTCTCCAACCACAAGGGATGAACCTAGATTTCTCCAGTTTCCTCATTTTCCCTCCCCCCACCTTGTCCCAGTCAAATCCCTCGAACTCAGCACCGCCCTCCTAACCTGCAATCTTCTTCCTGACATCTCCACCCCCATCCCCTCTCTGGCCTATCACCCTCACCTTGACCTCCTTCCACCTATCGCATTTCCATGGCCCCTCCCCCAAGTCCCTCCTACCTACCTTTTATCTTAGCCTTCTGGACATGCTTTCCTCATTCCTGAAGAAGGGCTCATGCCAGAAACGTCGATTTTCCTGCTCTTTGGATGCTGCCTGACCTGCTGCGCTTTTCCAGCAACACATTTTCAGTTTTGCAAGGAAGTGTACAAACAACTGAACAGGAACACGACAGGCAACTACCAGCTGATCTGACCAAAAAATACAACCATGAACTGACAACATTCATCAAGACTTCTGATCCAATCCTTCCAGAAGCTCAGCATCCACAGACTATTTGAATCCGTGGACGTGTCAGTATTCTACACCAGCATTCCTCACGATGATGGCATCTCGGTAACAGCCTCAGTACTCAATACCAACAACTGCCAATCTCTGAGCACTGTCCTACAACTCATCCGCTTCATTCTCAACCACAACATTTTCACCTTTAACAACCAATTCTTTATCCAGACACATGGAACAGCCATGGGGACCAAATTTGCACTCCAGTATGCCAACGCTTTCATGCACAGTTTCGAACAAGGCTTCTTTTCTGCACAGGACCTCCAATCAACACTATACAGCAGATATATTGATGACATTTCTTCCTCTGGACCCATGGTGAGGAGTCACTGAAACAACGATACTGTGATATTAACAAGTTTCATCCCACCATCACACTCGCCACACTATTTAGTATCTGTCTCATTTTTGAACACATGCAGCTCTATCAAGAATGGATGTCTCAGCACTTCTCTATACCGCAAAACCATGGATAACCTGACAGTGCTACACTTCTCTAGTGAAACATATTAAAACAGCCATCCCCTCTGGACAAGCCCTGTTCAGGTGAGGAGGAACGTGACAGACACTTGGAAGTACACAAGCATGCTCTCATAAGAACGGGGTGCAATGTTCAACTCATCAACTGCCAGTTCCAATGTGTCACAGCAAGAAACTGTAATGACTTATTTTAGGAGACAGACACGAGCTGCAACCAAAATGGTACCCTTTGTTGTCCAGTACTTCTCAGGAGCCGAAGCACTCCGCCACGTTCTTCGCAGCCTGCAACACATTATTGATGAGGATGAGCAGCTCGCCAAGACCTTCCCCACGCCTCCACTTCTCGCATTCAAACAACCACCAAACTTTAAACAAATAGTTGTTCGCAGAAAACCACCTGGCCTTCAGGACAACACGATACAACTCTGTCACGGCAGATGATGAAAGACGTATCAGAGTGTTGACACGATTAGCACCATTACACATGGGAACACCACCCACCATGAGTGTAGCAGGTACTCATGTGACTTAGCCAGCATTGTTTATCTCATATGCTGCAGGCAACGATGCCCTGAGTCTTGGTATATTGATGAGACCAAGCAGAGGCTACAGCAACAAATGAATGGACACTGCACAACAATCACCAGCCAGGCGTGTTCCCTCCCAGTCGGGGAACATTACAGGAGTCCAGGACATTCAGCCTTGGATCTTCGGGTGACCATCCTTCAAGGTAGACTTCAGGATAGGCAAAAAAGGAAAGTGTGATAGCCAAGTTCAATACCCATGGAGATGGCCTCAACCAGGACGTTGGGTTCATGTCACACTCCAGGTGACCCCATTCTGTCTCTCACTCACTCACTCTCTCACACACACACCTTCAAGCCAACACAATCACACAGACTCTCTCATACACATGCACTCTCTCAAATGCTCTCTCTCTCTCTCACACATACACCCTCTCACAGACTTATACTCCATTATACTCTCTCACACACATATAATCACTCGGTTTCTCCTGCGCACACACACACACACACACACAAGTTTGTGGGTTGAATTTGTACTTGCAGAATCGCATTTTATTTTGCACAAAAACGCATACATGTAAGATTCTGTAATACCACGATAGAAATAGAATCCGTCTGACCTAACATTGCGACACAGACAGACTTTAGCTTAACACCTTCAATGCATTATCTGATTGAGATGACACCTATTGTTAAAAGCTATCTTGAGAACGTAACTTTTGAAAAGTTCTGGGATTTACAGATGTAGGAATCAAAACTAACATGGTCATTCTAAAAGGTGGTAGAGGTCAGCTGAAGTTGTTTAATATTACATCCCATGACACTGCAATCCTGTTGCTATAAAGTCTGTGTGTTTTGATTCTGCTCCACAACGAACCGATGAAGAAGCAGCGCTTAGAAAACTAGTGATTCCAAATGAACCTGTTGGGCGACAACGTGGCATTGTGTGATTTTTAACTTTGAAAATCTGTCAGTAATGCCAACATCTCCGTACTGCGCATGCTACTCGGTGTCAGCAACGCAGTGCGCATGTTCCATGGTGTCAGCAAAATATTACGCATGCTCACGCAAAAAGCGGAAGCACTCCGTGATCTTGTTTTGATGGACCAATGAGAAGCTCTGGAGGACCGGATGGAGACTGGTCCTCCTGCCAATCACAGCAAACCCATTGTCTGGATGCGGAAGTAGGACCATGAACTTCTGAAGTTGCTGCTGCTGCTGCTCCTCTCTCCCTGAAAGAAGATTGAGCTTCACCCCAGACTGCAACTTCCTTCCTCTCTCCAACATCTGTGAGTACAGCACGCTCTTTTCTCAACCCCTTTTCCATTCCGGGGTTCAGCTGTTGACTTGCAGGAACTGAAGGGAAACGGAGTGAATCCAGGGAGGGGAGAGACTCTGGGAAAGTGAGTCCAGGTCTTTTTTCAATGGAAAATACAGGAGAATTGACATTTCAGGCTCGAGCCTTGCATCAGAAATGATGTGTGAATATACAATAGGGCCTCTGCGTCCTTCTAATCCAGTCAGTGCAAGTTGTCAGACAGGTGCAGCAAGTAGCGAGCAAGGCAAGTGGGATATTGGCAAGAGGAATTGAGTTGAGAAGTGAGGACGCCTTCCTGCAGTTTGGGAGTAATTGAATATCTCCAAGGCTGAGTTCATCTGCTTATTGAACAACAAAGAAGTGATGGTTATGGGGGAAGGCAAGACCAGTACAGATCAGTTACAGAAACAGACCCTTCAGTCCAACTAATCCATGCTGACTATGTTCTCAAACTAAACTGGACCCACCTGCCTGTGTTTAACCTATATCCCTCTGAATCTTTTATATTGGAGTCATAGAGATGTACAGCACAGAAACAGACCCTTCGGTCCAATTTGTCCATGCCTACCAATTATCCTAATCTAGTTTATTTACCAGCCCTGGGCCCATATCCTTCGAACCCCTTCTATTATAGCTGGGTGGGGGGGGGGGGGAGAGAAGAGAAATGGCGATCCTCATGTCCTTTTAAAATCTTTCTCCTCTCTTTCTTTCAAAAATTTGCTGCGTAGACTTGAACCCCCAGCCTAGAGAAAGGATTTTGGCCATTCACCTCATCTATACCCCTCACGATTTTATAATCCTCCTCTGCTCCAGTGGAAAAAATTCCAGCCTATTAACCTGAATGTAGGTATATTCATGGCAGGTCAGGCAGCATCCGAGGAGCAGCCTGACCTGCTGTGTTTTTCCAGCACCACTCTAATCTAGACTCTGGTTTCCAGCATGTGCAGTCCTTGTTTTACCCTTTTACGTAGGTATACTCATATCTACTTATGATCTGTTCAATGCTGGTGCAAACCCGACAGGCGAAATGGCCTATTCCTGCTCCCAATTTGCACACTCCTAGTCCAGGACAGCAAGAGACCATAAAACACAGGAGCAGAAATTAGGCCTCTCAGCCCATCAGGGCTGCTCCACTATCAAGTTCTGGCTGATAAGTTTCTCAATCCCTTTCTCCCTGTAACCCTCGACCCCCTTGATCCTCAAGAACCATCTACCTCCATCTTAAATCTACTCCGTGACCTGGCCTCCACAGCCTTCTGTAGCAATGAATTCCACATATTCACCACTCACCGGCTGAAAATGTTTCACCTTATCTTTGTTCTAAAAGATATTCCTTTTACTCTGATGCTGTGCCCTCAGGTCCTAGACTCTCCTATAAATAGGAACATCTTCCCCTGAACTCTGTCCAGGCCAGTCAGAATTCTGTCTGTTTCAATTAGATCTCCACCTCCCCCGAGTGTGGGCCTGTTAATCAGCATGAACCACACCCTTCAGGATGAGTTACAGCAGGAATTAGGTTCAGCAAAGTCAGAATGGAGGAAGTGTGTGTGGGATGGAGATTCTCAGCTTTTAGGGGATGAGAGAGGAAACAAAGTTCAATACAAATTAGAATTGATCGGTGGGCTGATGGGTCAAGGAGTGGCAGAATGAGTTTAATTTAGATAAATGTGAGGTGTTTCATTTTGTAAGGCAAATCAGGGCACGACTTACATAGTTAAAGGGGAGTGTTGCTAAACAAAGTGTCCTTGCAGGTTCATAATTCCTTGAAAGTGGAATTGCAGGGAGACAGGATAGTGAAGAAGGCATTTGGTACACTTTCCTTTTTGGGTCAGAGCATTGAGTACAGGTGTTGGGAGGTCATGTTAGGCCACTTTTGGAATACTGTGTGCAATTCCAGTTGCCGCCCTCTGGTAGAATGTTGTGAAACTTAAAAGGGTTCAGAAAAGCTTTACAAAGATGTAGGCAGAGTTGGAGGGTTTGAGCGATAGGAAGATGCTGAATACACCAGAGATAATTTCCCTGGAGCATTGGAGGCTGATGGGTGACCTTACAGAAGTTTATAAAGGGTATGGATAGGTTGGATTGCCAAAATCTTTTCCCCATGGTAGGCGACTCCAAACCTAGAGGGCATCGATTTCACGTGAAAGGGGAAAGATCTAAAACGGACCTGAGGGTCAACTTTTTCACACGGGGGTAGTGCATGTTTGGAATGAGCTGTCAGAGGAAGTGGGGAGGCTGCTACAATTACAACGTTTAAAAGGCATCTGGATGGGTATGTGAATAAGAAGGATTTAGAGGGATACAGGCCAAATGCTGGCAAGTGGGATTAGACCAGTTTAGGATATCTGGTCGGCATGGATGAGTTGGACTGAAGGCTGTGTTTCTGTGCTGTATGACTTTAATCATCTTACGTGAAAGCAGAAGTGTTGTTGTGAAGACTGGAGTTTCAGAGCAGCTTTCAAAGATGTTTTGCCTTTACTGGAAGCAGAAGAAGTTACAATGAAACCTTTCATTGGTGAGACAGCAACTGAGTACATGAGTACGTCTAGGATTTTGGTGGAATGTGGGAATTCATTGCACTGTGGGGGTGAGCAGTAAGGACAGTGTGCTGATTGGGGTGCCCAGTGAAGGGCTAGGTGGATTTTTGAGTTAAACTGCTCATTTCTGTCAGCCTCCGATGTTTTGTTTCCAATGCTGTCCATCAGAAGGAGCGGTGAATGAGTAACTGGTCTTGTTAGAAGCCTTACAGTTTTCAGTACTGCAGGAATTGCATTATTTCATCAGCATTGTAAAGGTTACTGGCAGCAGCAGGAGGTATGGGCTGTATTCACTAGAAATGATTAAGCATTTAGATAACATACATACAAGGGGAGGGGGGTCTTGTCTTTTGATTTGCAGAAGGTGGGAGATTCTGGGAGCTGTGATCTAAGGCAAACACAACTGCGGTAAATCATAGAAGTCCTACAGTGTGGAAGCAGGCCAATCAGCCCATCAAGTCCATTCTGACCCCTCCAAAGAGTATCCTGCTCCCGTCCCCATCCCTCGGGGAATCAAGGGTAGTCGGGATAATGCAAGTAAGAGCTGAGATGATGGATAGATCAGCCATGATCTTAATAAATGGTGAAGCAGGCTCAACAGGCCCAATGGCTTACTCCTGCTTCTATTACGATGAAACTATAACCCTGCATTTCCCATTGGCTAACCCACCTAACCTGTACATCCCTGGGCACTATGGGCAATTTAGCAAGGCTAATCCAACTCAAGGTAGATAAGCAATGGAGTGATGTGGAAAATGGACATCAGAGAACAATAGAAAGGAACAAGGAGAATAAACGTACCAGCAATTAAAACTGGATTCAAAAGATTACAAACAATAAAACTAAAAGGTCAGTATTTGACTGTGTGCTTGTTATGAAGGGGTAGAGGTACTGTACCTTTAAGAGAGTTTTAAAAAATCGAGCAGAACAAAGTGTTATAAACAAGATGAGAATGTAATATTTGGTCAACACAAATAGAGCAACTGGGTTGCCATGAGGCACAAACAAATTTAAATTTGGCCAATCAGTTTAAATTTTGCCCCAAAATACCAAAGTCCAATCAAGTTTGAATTAAGTATTTTGATAATATTAACACCAATAAAATGATTTGATGTTTTGGACTATAAAACCGGGCATTTTTATGAGTTTTAATATTCTCTGTTGGACATAAAGAGTAAACTTGTTAATTTTTACTTTAAATATTTACCTTTGGGATAGTTATTTGCCTCTTGAACTTTTACATATTACTGCATGGGGTGAATCATCTCTATATTGCTGGTTTAATTTAGCAGAGGGGGTTACCCCGTGTCGTAATAGCGCTGCAACGTAACAAAAGTGAATGAATTGACTGCTCACATTGAAGAGAATAATTATGATCTGAGACTCCTTACAGAGACATAGCTTCAGGATGACAAGGATTGGATCCTAAATATTGAGGGGAGATGTGGCATTCATGTCGAATGGGAAGCTAGGTAAAGGTAGAGGGTTGACACTGCTAATCAAAGCACTGACCACAGGGCAGTCTGGTGTCGGCTCGGATTTCAGGTCCTGGTTTCTTTGTCCTTGGTTGATCTTCCTGTTCCCACACAGTTGTTGTCTGTTCTCAGCTGTGCTTCATTTCTGCTGAAGCTTTAACCTCCTTTGACACCTTTCGGGACAATAAAACATTCACTCAATCAAAGTCCAACCTACAATCTCCCAGCCTGTAAACCATCCAGACACCGAGTATCATCATACCAGAAAATATAACAAAAAAGGTGAAAAATTAGAATTAAATAGGTGCTTGTGTCTGTTCATTGGCAAGTAAACTAGAAATAGGGGTCTGCTAGGATTCTTGTAGTGCCCTAATTGAAGAATTCTCTCTCCCTTACGTCTAAGTATTAGTACCCAGCTATGATTTATAACAATATTTACATCAACAGAAATGAAGCATCTGTTATGCAATAGACATAGAGATATACAGTATGGAACTAGACTTTTTCTCTCTCTCATGTGCGCGTGCGCGCGCGCGCACACACACACACACACACACACACACACACACACAGGTCTATGGGGTGAATTTGTATTTGCAGATACATTGTGCATTTTTTGAGCAAAATGCAATCTGCAGGCAGACAATACATGGAATATTTTGTAAATTCCACTTTGGAAATAGAACCAGTCTGACTCAAAAACTGGGATACATACAGAATCTGGCCTCACACCTTTAATGCATTGTCTGAGTTGAGTTGTCACCTTTTCTTATATAACCTTAAATTATCTCGAGTAGGTGTCTTTTAAGAAGTTCTGGGATTTACATATTAATGACACCGGCAACTCATTCTAAAAGATGAAAGACTTTACAATCCAGGTTTCTTCAATGTATCATTTCAGTGGCATGACTCTGTAGTGTTTTGCTGTAAACTCAGTGTCTTATGATCTTATAGTCCACAACCACCTGATGAAGGAGCAGCGCTCCAAAAGCTAGTGCTTCCAAATAAATCTGTTGGACTGGTGTCATGTGATTTTTATCTTTGCCCAGGTTAGGGTGGATTGGCCCTGCTAAATTACCCAGAGTGTTCAGGGTTTTGCAGGTTGGGAGAATTGTTAGAAGTGATTTGATTCCACCTTCTCGTGACTGTCTGTGTGAACTTTGGTATGTTCTCCCCCTTCTGTCTGCATGGGTTACCTCTGGGTGCTCCGGTTTCCTCCCACAGTCCAAAGATCTGCAGTTTCGGATGGATCGGCTGTGCTAAAGTGTCCAGGGATGTGCAGGTTAGAGTGGGTTAGCCATGGGGAACTGCAGGGCTGTCGGGTAAGTGGATGAGTCTGGGTGGGATGCTGTGTGGAAGGTCGTTGTGAATTTGATAGGTGAAATGGGCTCTGCAGGGATTATATAATTCTTCTGCTTTAGCCATATGTAGATTGAGAAATGACTGCTGTGGGAGGAGTAGGTTCCAGTTCATGGGACACAGTCCCAGTCGTGGGGAAGATGGGAATTGTGCTGTCTCTCTCCCCACTCACTGCCCCCATCCATTCTCTCTCGCCCTGCAACTTTCTGTCCCCCATTTTCTCTCTCTCTCCCTCATTCTCTTCTTCCATCCTTTGACCCCCGAGTCTTTCCTTTCCGCCCCCACCACCCTCTGTTCCCCCCAGTCTCTCAATGGCCCCCACACTCTGTCACCCTGTCCATTCTGATTCTTTTCCAACCCCCACTAAACTTTCTCATGCCTCGAGCAGTCTTTGATTGCTGTATCATGCTCTTCTCAGAAGATAGAGAGAGAGAATGGTTGGTGATGACACTGCCTGGGAAATGGGGGTGCACAAGAAATGACTAATCTTTCAAATTGAGAATAGCTACAATAATATATTCAGAAACAGCATTAAAGTTTGAACGCATGTTCAATTTTATATTAAGACAAAGCTGCAGCCATCTTTCTCAAACTTGCTTTGAACTATGTGCAGTTGAGGACAGGCTGTTCGGGGTGAATGAGGCTTTTGCCCAAAATGTCAATTTTCCAGCTGCTCGGATGCTGCCTGACCTGCTGTGCTTTTCCAGCACCACACTCTTGACTCTAATCTCCAGCATCTGCAGTACTCACTTTCACCTGTTAGGGGTGAATGGCCGATTCCTAGTCTTGAAAAATTGGCTTCTGTTAGAAGGTGTAGAGGTGTATTCTACCTTTTAAGAGAATTGAAAAGTGAGTAGAACCACCTGATATAGCACCAAGCGTACTGAACAAGGTAACAATTTAACATTTGGTCGAACAGCTCGGTAGCTGGGTTGCCTGGGGACAAAAACATACTCAATTTTGGCCAATAGATTTAAATCTTGCCCCAAAATACTGAATTCCAATCCCCGTGTCTGCATGGGTTTCCTCCGGGTGCTCCAGTTTCCTCCCACAGCCCAAAGATGTGCAGGTCAGGTGAATTGGCCATGCTAAATTGCCCATAGTGTTAGGTGCATTAGTCAGAGGGAAATGGGTCTGGGTGGGTTACTCTTCGGAGGGTCAGTGTGGACTGGTTGGGCCGAAGGGTCTGGTTCCGCACTGTAGGGAATTTAATCTAATCTAATAACACCAATGAAATGATTTGATGCTTTGGAGTATAAAATCAAAAAAAAATTGAACAGTTGCAGGAGAACTGCCAAAAGACCAACAAATGTAGGCTGCTAGTGAGAACTCTCTGAGAGGTACCTGTCCAGATAAGGAGTTTGCACAGAAAAAAAAACATTGACACCGACCTGGAAAGCAAATATACAGAGGAAGATACAAAGAGAAGATTTAAAAGCTGGCTGGTTTTGAAGTTTGAATCTTTCGGTAAATCTTAATCAGGGGTTTTCATTGGACTGGTATCATACAGGGGAAAGTAGAAGATAGGTTAGAGAAAGGAGTTGTAAATAGTTGTTAATTAATTATTCTCCATTAGACTTAAAGAAATAAAGTTGTTAATTTTAACTTTAAATACTGACCTTTGGGAATAGTTTCTTGGTTCTTGAATTTTCACAGATTACTGCAAGGGTTAAACCTTCTCTATGTTGCTGGTTTAAATTAGGTGGGGGAGATTGCACCCAGTGTTGTAAAATTTGGGGGCTTTCGCCCGAGATTTGAACTGGTTTAGACAGATTTGAATAGATTTGGGAGTACGAAAAGTCCCAGCAGATTTAAACACTTGCAAGTTAGTGCCCTAGATCATTAAATAAAACTTTAAATAGTGACTTGGAAACAGTTCCTTACCTCTTGAATTTTCACATTTGCACATGGGGTAAATCTTTTTTTGCTTTTAAATTAGTGGGGGGAGTGCAGTCCGTGTCATAACAGTTCTGACTATGTAGAAATAGAATCATGGAGTAGTGGATCATGGAAACAAGCTGTTTGTTCTGTGCCAATCGGATATCCTAGATTAATCAGGACACATTTGCCAGCTCTTGGCCCATATCCCTCCAAACCTTCCTGTTCATATACCCATCCAGATGCCTGTTGAATATTGTAATTGTACCAGCCTCCACCACTTCCTCTGGGAGCTCATTCAATCCACGCACCACCCACTGCGTGAAATAGTTGCCCTTTAGGTCCCTTTTAATCCTTTCCCTTGTCACCCTAATATAAATCAATTGCTGCTTCTTCTGAACAGGCTCAGTGGTTAGCACTGCTGCCTTATAACGCTAGGGACCCGGGTTTGATCCCAGTCTCTGGTAACTGTCTGAGTGGAGTCTGCATGGGATTCCTTTGGGTGCTCCGGTTTCTTCCCACAATCCAAAGATGTACAGGTTTGGAAAGAGTATTTCTTGACGGGAATTAACTTTCACACTTCTTTTCTACTCCTTAGGTCCCTTTTAAATCTTTCCCCTCTCACCTTCAACCTATGCCCTCCAGTTTGGGAGTCCCCTACCCTGAGGAAAAGATGGGTAGTCAAATAAAATGCAAAAGGAATAAAATGTCAAGCCGCAGGATAAATATAAAACGTCACTCCAGCCTTTCTTGTCTCTGATTGTCATTTGGGTACAAAATCTGTCAGTAACACCAGCAACTTCACACAGCACCTTGCGCGTGCTCCTCGGTGACAACACACACTGCGCATGTCCGCCGGTGTCAGCAAAACCTGTGCGTGCTCCTAACTGTCCGCGGTAACTGCGCATGCTCTTCTTTTGTTGGGCCAATAGGAAGTCCTGGAGGACCGGAAAGAGCGTGGTCCTCCTGCTAATCAGAGACCCCCCTATTGTGTCTATCTCTCGCGCTCAATCACAATTTATGGAGGGGACAGATTCTGGAAAAGTTGGGCCAGGTCTGTGTCTCAGTTGGCAACCTCATGGAAAATGCAGGGCCACGATGTGAAGTGATAGCATTCCCTTGCGGGGCGGGGGAAGCAGAAAGGAGATGCATTGTTTAAATGGTGAGAAATTGGGATGTGGAGAAAATGAGGACTGCAAATGCTGGAGATCAGAGTCAAAAAGTGTGGTGCTCGAAAAGCACAGCAGATGAGGCAGCATCCGAGGAGCAGTAGAGTCAGCGTTACAGGCTTGAGCCCTTCATCAGGAATGTGTATAAAGGGGCCTCAGCGTCCTTCCATACTAGTCAATGCCAGTTGTCAGACAGGCGCAGCAAGCAATGAGCAAGTCAAGTGGTATATTAGCAAGAGGAATTGAGTTCAGAAGTGGGGAGTCTTCCTGCAGTTATGGGATCATTGAATATATTCAAGGCTGAGTTCATCTGATTTTGGAACAACAAAGAAGTGGATATTTATGGGGGAAGGTAAGAAAATAGTTTTCAGGCCATTTCAGAACAGTCACCGAGTCAAACAGCACAGAAACAGTCCCTTCAGTCCAACTACTCCATGCTATGTTCTCAAACTAATCTAATCCCACCTGCCAGTGTTTGGCCTATATCCCTCTGTCACAAAGCTGGTCCTTCTCGAGGATGCTGTGTCCTTGGTTTTTTTTCAGAGGGGTGGTAAAAAGACCCGGGCTCCGAAGCGACTGGTTTAGTACAGAGATGAAAAACGGTATTGGGAGGCATTTTTGGTCAGATATGAACAGATGAGACTTGAGGCCAAAGCTTTTATGTTTTAGAAGTGACCTGTACAATGAAAGGGGAGTGGTCAGTCCTGAAAGCTGAAGTCTCGTTTGGGTGAGTTAAACAGTGGACTGTGTGGAGAAAGGCTGCTAGCACTGTCTCCTTCCGCCCTTCTAACTTCAACTGTAAGCCTCTGTTTCAGTTTTACTTTAAGGGTGTTTTTTTGGTACTGTTGTGTACAAGCATTACGAAGAGTGTTAAGAGTTTCTCCACAGCTTGTACTTTATTAAGTAAAGTTTGGTTGTTCACAGAAGTTGGCGTATTGCAGTGTAAGAAGCTCAAGCAAAAGAACTTAACAAAGGAACCTAAGGGATAAGTCTTTCATGCAGAAAGTGGCGTGTTTAAGGAAAGAGCTGTCAGAGTAGGTGGTGGCTGCTGGCACAATTATGACATGAAAAGGCATCTGGATGGGTATACGATTAGGAAGGGTTTAGACAATATGGTCCAAATGCTGGCAAATCGGCCGAGATTAGGTTAGGTTATCTAGTTGGCACGGATGAATTAGACCGAAGGGTCTGTTTCTGTGCTACATATCTCTGAGATGCTGCCTAACCTGCTGTGCTTTGACCAGCAACACATTTGCAGACATATCTCTATCGCTCTGACTTGCCACGAACACTTGCCACATCTATATGTTCAGTTTCTCTCTGGTGTCAGTGTAAATGCCTTGATGTCTCATTCTTAACCGGACTGGCAGTAATGACTTTTGTAATCTTTTCTTACAGACTATCTGAAGACAAAAGTTTCAAAGTCAACAGATAAAGGGCTTATGCCCAAAATGTTGATTCTTCTGCTTCTCTGATGCTGCTTGCCTTGCTGCGCTTTTCCAGCGACGCATTTTTTGATTCTGACTCTCCAGCGTCTCCAGTCCTCACTTTCACATCAATGTCTGACAGTCACTCAGTCCATCAGGACCGCAACAATTTTCAACTGATTCTGTGAGAAGGAGCAACGCGTTCTCTTTGGTTCCTGTTTGAGTACGGGGGGACTGGTTGAAAGACTCTACTGTTGCAGCGCAGTGTGTGTGGAGCCTGAAACAACTCTACTGCGTGGAAAGAGGAATTCATTGCGGGATTGTACACGTGTGTGTGTGTGTGTGTGTGTGTGCAGCTGAAGCTTCAGCCATGGAGAAACCTGAGGAAACACGCCCCGTTGAGAAACCATGGAAGTGTGGTGACTGTGGGAAGGGCTTCCGTGTCCCACCTGTCCTAGCGGCTCATCAGTGCAATCACACTGGGGAGAGGCCGTTCTCCTGCCCCGAGCAGGCGAAGGGCTTTACTTGCTCCTGTGTCCTGCTGGCCCACCAGCAAATACAGACTGGTGAGAGGACGTTTTACTGCTCCATGTGCGGGAAAGGGTTCACTTGGGTGGACAACTTCCAGACCCACCAGCGATTCCACGCAGGGGAGAGGCTCTTCAGTTGCCATGAGTGTGGGAAAGCCTTCAGCAATTCCTCCGACCTGCTGAAGCACCGGCGAGTCCACACGGGGGAGAGGCCATTCAGCTGCCCCGAATGCGGGAAGGCCTTCAGCGACTCCTCCAACCTGCTGAGGCACCGGCGGGTCCACACGGGGGAGAGGCCCTTCAGCTGCCCAGAGTGTGGGAAGGCCTTCAGCAATTCCTCCAACCTGCTGGCCCATCAGCAGGTCCACACAGGGGAGAGGCCCTTCAGCTGCCCAGAATGCGGAAAGGCCTTCAGTAAATCCTCCAACCTGCTGGCCCATCAGCGGGTTCACACGGGTGAGAGGCCCTTCAGCTGCTCAGAGTGCGGGAAGGCCTTCAGCAATTCCTCCGACCTGCTGAGACATCGGCGAATCCACACGGGGGAGAGGCCTTTCGCCTGCCCAGAGTGTGGTAAGGCCTTCAGCAATTCCTCTGACCTGTTATCCCACCGGCGGGTCCATACCAGGGAAAGGCCATTCAGCTGCCCCGAGTGCGGGAAGGGGTTCACCCGCTCCTCCAAACTGCTGGCCCACCAATGGGTCCACACCGGGGAGAGGCCGTTTGCCTGCCCCGACTGCGGGCGGAGGTTCACATTGTCCTGCAACTTGCGGAGGCACCAGCAGGGGCACAAGTGCATCCAACAATCAGATTCCACCAGTGATGCTGCAGTGGGTCACCCCCAAAGCTGAACCTCCTGCCTATTCTGACAGTGGGTGCAGTGGGCTTTTGTTGTTTTGTGCTGGACTCACCCTCTTTTCCCCCCCCCCCTAACACCACCTCCCAAGCCCACCTATGTGGCTCAGGGGTGGCATGGTGACTCAGTGGTTAGTACCACTACCTCATGATGTTGACCTGGGTTCAATTGCATCCTCAGGGTGACAGTCTGTGTGTAGCTTTCACAATGCCCCCCACATCTGTAGGGGTTACCTCTGAGTGCTCTGGTTTCCTTCCCCTGGTCTAAAGGTGTGCAGGTTAGGATGGATTGGCCCATCTAAATTGTCCCATAGTGTTCAGGGATGTGCAGGTGTGGTGCATTAGTTGGGGTAAATGTAGAGGAATAGGGATAGGGGAATGGGTCTGGCTGGGTTACTCTGCAGAGGGCCAGTGTGGACTTGTTGGGCCAAAGGACCTGTTTCCATAATGTAGGGAATCTAATCTTCAAAAAAATTCCTCCAAGCGATACTGATAAAATATGCCGAGTTGGACAAAGTATCCCATCAAGTTTGAGACAAACCCAGAGTTGAAGAAGTCGGAAGTCACACAACACCATGTTACAGTGCGAAAGGTTTATTTGAAATCACAAGCTTTAGGAGCATTGCTCTTTCATGAGTGCTGCTCCTTCATCAGGTGCCGTGTGACTTCTGACCTTGTCCACCCCAATTCAACACCAGCACCTCTGCATCACAGTTGACAAATGAGATTGGATTTTATTCGGCCTGATTTAGTGAAATGTTCATTTGGAAACTCAAAACTGTCGGACCTACAAAGAGACGCGAATCATAGAGTCCTACAGCAGGAAACAGGCCCTTCTGCCCAACATGGTCCATGCTGACCAAACTGTCCATCAACACTCAGCCCATTTCCCTGCACTTGGCCCATTTCCTTTCATACCTTTCCAATCCACGTATTTGTCCAAATGCCTTTTAAATGTTGTTAATGTACCCACCTCAACCACTTCCGCTGGCATCTCATTCCATATGTGTACCACCGTCTGTGTAAAAACAAAAGTTGCCCCTCACATTCCCTGTTATTCTTTTTCCTCTAACCTTAAACTGATGCCCGCTAGCCCTCACTTCCCCAACCCGGGGTAAAAGTGAGTGCATTCACCCCCTCCATGCGTCTCACGATCTCTTCACTTCTCTAAGGGCCTCTCTCAGTCTCTAATGCTCTAAATAAAAATATCTTAGCTTGTCTAACCTCTCCCTTTTACACAGACCCTTGAGTCCTGGCAACATCCTTGTATATGTCTTCAGCACTCTTCCAAGTTTAATAACATATTTGTTATAGACACTGCCCTGTCTACCTATTTTGTTGGAAATATAGGACCTAATCCAAACAGGATAATCTGGCTGATGGGACAGGAAACCACTTCCTTTCTTGAGAGACAGTCTCCTGGAGAGAACTGGCTGGCTGACTGAGTCCACACATTTGCCTAAGGTGGTGCTCGAAACCTTTATCATCTTTGGGATGGATCCCCATTCATTCAGTGCTTTGGAGTCATGCAGCCTGGAACAGACCCTTCAAACCAGCCAGTCCATGATCCCCAACTAAACCCGTGCCACCCATCTGCTCCTGGCCTGTTAACAGTTTGTTAATAGTTTTGTTCATTTGTTCACCGTGAGAGTTGGATAAATAAATTGCTGATTTTAAAGTGTTGGGGATTTACTCTTATCACTAGAACAAGTTACACCACTTTTCATGCTAATTTTACAGATTATTGGGTGACACGCTCCTCTGGGTGTTTCTGTTTGAGAAAGGTGGTGCTGTCAGCCTTCGCTTTATAAGGGTATTGACGTGATGTACTGCTGAATGCAATGGAGTCAACATGAATCCCAGCCTCTCACTGTGGTTGTGGGTGAATCGCCTTAATTTGGCTCTTAACTCAGAAACTGCACACAATAAACTGCTGAAACAATCACTTACACTTTATTGTATGTAGCAACCAAAAATAAAACTCCTCAAGTAACCAAGTTCAACCTCACTCACAACTTGGCTATCACCCAATTGATGGCAGAATTTAACTGAGTTTCCACCGACAGTATCTGTCTCTGGAAGTGTCCAGGGATTCACTGCAGTGTTGTTCTTCCAAGTACTGCTGCCCCGTGTATAAATGTTGATGAATATCGGGAAGAGGGGGGAAGGGAAACCGTTCCTGCATTTTCATGATTTCTCCATGGTGCAGGTGTCCTCGTATTTCTCCAGGTTCAACAATCAGTTGAAACTCGTTCACACTTACAGCATAGGTGTGGTGTTACTGGTGAACCCTCTGATAATTGAAGGACTTCATTCAGTCTGTAAAGCATGTTCCAGTCACTACTCTGGTGTGTGAGTATGTGAGACTCTGAGTTTCCAGTCACACTGACATTTAAAACCTAACAAAGCAGACAGACCTTCTCCCCTTTGTTTTCAAGGCCATCAATATCCAAGTCCTGGTGAATCAAGCAACTGTCAGACTTCGATGTGATGTTTGGTCTGAGATTTCTGCCTCCAAATTCTTCTCTTGTAATATTCCTGTGGAAAGAGATGACAAAGGTCATCGCTGTCAGTCCACAATAGAAAATCAAAACACACAATTCTCGTTTCTGTGGAACATTTTTTCCTCTCTTAGTACCCAAGATCTTTGTGCTGATCTATATGTAAATGTATACAGCAGGGTAATGTGGTGGATTGCATTCTCCATGAAGAGTTCACTCAAGTTGCTGAATGGACATCTATCATGCTGTACTGACGTTCTTATTGAAGATATACAATATTATGAGCCCTGAAACAACTGCAAATCAGGCTTTTAGAGCCACAAACATTCCTTCAAATATGGAACATAAAGCCCAGACTTATCTGTCTTATATTAACACATGGTTGTCTTACATTTCCAGAAGACTCAGATTTAAGTTTCAAGTGTGACTTTTTGTAAAAGAAGCCATCTTTTGGACTCCTTCCATACCATACTGACTCTATTACTAGAAATACATCCATATTACACCAGGATTCATGGATCAGTGACGTGAGGCTTATCTTTACCCTCGTATAATTTTCTGTTGCATAAATGTTTTGACGAATGCCAGTCATGAGTCAGAGACATAAAACACAGAAACAAATCCTTCAATCTAACTTGTCCATGCCGACCGGATATCCAAAATTAGTCTAGTTCCATTTGCCATCACTTAGTCCATATCCCTCTAAACCCTTCCTTTTCACATACCCATCCAGATGCCTCCACCACTTCCTCTGGCAGCTCATTCCATACACACATCACCCTCTGCAAAAAAAGGTTGACTGCAAGGTCCCTTTTAAATTTTTCCCCTCTTGCCCTAAACCTATGCCCTCTAGTTCTGCACTCCCCCTATCCCAAGGAAAAGACCTTGTCTATTCACCCCATCCACACCCCTCAAGTTTTTATAAACCTCTTTAAAAAACACACACTCAGCCTGCGATGCTCTATGGAAAACAGGCCCACCTTATTCAGCCTCTCCTTGTGGTTCAAACCCTCTTACCCTGGCAACAGCCTTGTGAATCTTTTCTGAATCCTTTCAAGTTTCACAACATCCTACCTATAGGAGGGAGACCAGAATTGCACACAATATTCTCGAAGAAGCCGACTGAAACTGACTTTTGCAGAATCTGCTCCCTGCTTGGATTCACACTCTCTGCCTCCCGTTGTTGCAAGTGAACAGTTCTTTCCCGCTTCTCTCTCTTCCAGGATAAGGAATGGAAAGGGGGAGAATTGCTTCATTCCCAGATTTTGCCCAGAAGAGCCCTCCTATTGTCTGAATGCACAAGTTGGACCATGAGCTTCTAAAGCTACTGCTGCTCCCCTCTTTTTCTGAATGAAGATTGAGCTTCACCTTTCCTCTGTCCAAACATCTGTGAGCACAGCACATTTTTGTTGAAGTAAGGCATCTTTCCTGAATGTTACAATTAAAGGGATGTCTTCCCCCTAATACTCAAAGGGATGGTAAGTCAGAGAAGGACCATGCCTTGTATTGTGTGGCATGTGTGACAGTTGCAACAGGATGTCCCAACTCCTATGCTCAATTCAAAGTTTGTGAGAAGATTTGTAGCTCGGGTGCTTGTTGTTGTAGTTCTGTTCGCCGAGCTGAATTTGTGTTGCAAACGTTTCATCCCCTGTCTAGGTGACATCTTCAGTGTGAAGCGCTTCTGTGATGTTTCCTCCGGCATTTATAGTGGTTTGTCTCTGCCGCTTCTGGTTGTCAGTTCCAACTGTCCGCTGCAGTGGCCGGTATATTGGGTCCAGGTCAATGTGTTTGTTGATAGAATCTGTGGATGGGTGCCATGCCAGAGAACAGCCAGGGAACTCCTAGAGGTATGGCCTCTAAGCATTTTTCCAGCACCACATTTTTCAACTCTGGATCTGGGACAAGGTGTGTGGTGTGGAGGTGGGTGGAGGGGAGGGGAAATAAGGAAACTGGTGAAATCTACATTGATCCTATGTAGTTAGTGGGTCCCAAGGCAGAAGACAAGATTGTGGGTGGCACGGCAGTTAGTACTGCTGTCTCGCAGCGCCTGAGAGCTGGGTTCAGTTCCCGACTCAGGCGACTGACTGTGTGGAGTTTCCGCGTTCTTCCCGTGTCTACGTGGGTTTCCTCCTGGTGCTCCAGTTTCCTCCCACATTCCAAAGATGTGCGGGATGAATTGGCTATGCTAAATTGCCCGTAGTGTTAGGTTAGGGGTATGGGTGGGTTGCACTTCGGTGGGTCGGTGTGGACTTGTTGGGCCAAAGGGCCTGTTTCCACACTGTAAGTAATCTAATCTAAATGTTCTTCCTACAAGCGTTAGGTAGCTAGAACTTGGAGGGGGTGGCAGCAGAGTACTTGCATGTCCTTGACAGATTGGGAGGGGGAGTTAAAGCATTCAGCCACAAGGCGGTGGGGTCGTTTAGTTTTGGCATTCCAGAGCTGTTCCCTGAAATGTTCTGCAAGTTGGTGTTCCGTCTCCCCAATGTGGCAGAGACCACATCAAGAGCAATGGACGTATCAATAAATCTTATAAACAAATTGTACAAATCTTAGCCTGCCAGAGTTATTTTATTTAATTAAGTTAAAGAAAATTTTAATTAAATTGGGTGACTACATGAAATGGTTTGTTGGTCAGACTCAAATCATCCTCAAATGAGACAATGCCATTAATATCAGTGAGCTGCTTTTTTTTGTTAGAACCACAAGTTCTTGATTTAATTGACATCTGCACATTCAATGTCAAACTCTGACATCAGAAATGACATGGCACCATTAATTTTTTCTTACAATAATCCAACAAACAAATTAATAACACACAGTCAATACCAAGTCTCATTAATATGATATTAAATTTGACCAAATAAAATGTAAAATTGAGATGAGAGATAACAGATGGGGGAAGGGCAGAAGGTAAGAAATGCAGCATCATAGAAGGTGTTCCTCCAGGGAGTGTATTTTACCAACTACAACTGCTCAATATAAACAAACACTCTGACATGATCCTCCGGTTTTAATGTAAACCATACCCCCATACAGTAGGTACCATTTAAATAAGTTAATAGATACAAGCCTTGAGTAAATCCAGCCTCCAGCCGGACCCCCCGCTTCTTGGAGCTCGGACCTTCCTCCAGCTCCGGGGGGTTGTTGAGCTCCTGGGCTCCGGCCGCCGCCGAAGAAGCCGCGGGCGCCGGCTCTCTCTCCTCCACCGCCGACAGTTTTAATTTGTTTTCCCGTTCACCCGGTAACCGTCACCTCTTGTTTGAAAAGTTCCGACTTTAATGTGAAATGTATTTTAAAGGTATTTTCTGAGGTAAACGATGCCTGTCTGCCCCCCTCCCTCCGTCAGAAACCGCAGCCTCGCGCCGCCATCTTTGTTTTTCTTCTCCTTCTGTGACACGCGTCATCCACGCTCCCTCCAATCAGAGCGCACCTGACCAATAGCGGCCGCGTTTGCGTGTCGTGTTGTCCCACCCTCTGCAATCTCTCTCTCCGATTGGTCGGTACTGACCACAAGCTTTGGGATTGGTGGGGAATGTCACAAGCGGCTCAGTGTATCCGCCCTTTTCATTCCCGTTCATTCATTCAACAGCAGCTGACCCAATTTACTGCAACGGGCTCTGGGGCTATAGCGGTAGTGTCACATATTCAGGGGCAAGATGTGATTTTTAACGATTTCAACTGTGGCACCTCCACATCCATTCATTCAACCGAAGAGGACTCAATTTAGTGTAATGGGCTCTGAGGGTATAATATTTGTATCCCATGTTGAGAAGAAACCTCTCCCCATTCATTCAACAGAAGAGGACTATTTGCTGCAGAGGGTTTTATTTTATGGCGCAGTGGTGGTGTCCCAATCTTCGAGCCCTGAAATCTCACTGCTATGAGGATGCGTGATAACAAATTTTTTTAGTCATAAGTCACATGACACCAGGTTATAGTCCAGCAGGTTGTTTGGAAGATCTTACAGAAATATATTAAATTCTGAAAGAAATAGAAATATAATGTTGCACTGGTAGGTGAGACTAGGATAAAAGCGCATGGCCTCAAGATTAGAGGAAGCAGGTTTAAAACTGAACCCAGAAGAAACTTCGTCACCCAGAGGGTTGTTAATATATGGAATTCCTTGCCCAGGGAAGGATTTGACATTACTTCAGCAATCACTAGAAGCAGTAGATACGTTTTTTGAAAAAAATAAAACAATTAAGGGATCAGGTGAAAACGCAGGTAAGTGGAGTATAGTCCACGAAAAGATGAGTCATGATTTTATTGAGTGGTGAAGCAGACTCGAAGGGCCGGAAGGCCGACTCTTGCTCCTAGTTCTTATGTTGAAATCACAAGCTTTTGGAGTGTAGTCACTTCAGCAGATGAAGTCATGAAAAAAAAAGTGCAGGAAAGAGAATTTAGATAAATGAAAGACAGATGATCTCACTACACAGCAAGTTGTGTGTTTTCCATTGTTTATTTCCATTGTTTAAAAACAAATATTTAAAATGAACAGTTTGTTTTTCCTCACTTGGACACATTGTGACCCACAACAATTTATATAGCACTGTGAATATCATAAACCCTCTCATGAGATATCATAGGAACAATTCATAAACTAGATTTGTCACTGAATCACTCAAATAGATACTAGAAAGGAGAAAAAATCCCAACATGTGCAGGATGCTAACGAAAAGTCAGCAACCTGAAATGGTAACAGGAGCAAGTGAACAGCCCCAATCAGGAAACTCATACTCTGACGTCCACTACAGTACCTTGTACTATTCTTCACTGAACACTGCAATTGCTTTCCTTTTCAGTTTAATGATCCACCTCTATTTTGACTACTGTAATTGAATCTGACTCCAACACACTCTCTGGCAGACAGTTCCAGAGGTCAAAGTATTTTCAATCATTAACAAAGTAAGTTTTGGATCCATCCCAAAGACAATTCCAATGGACTTTTGCTTCCAAACATTTACAGTAAGTTCTTGGCATGGACACATTTCCAACTTAGTAGGTTTATTCAAATTTTATAACATATTGGGGGGTAGCACACTGCTTAGCATTGCTACCTCACAGCATAAGGGACCCAAGTTCAATTCCAGCCTCAGGTAACTGTCTGTGTGGAATTTGCATGTTTTCCCTGTCTGCACAGGTTTCCTTCCACAGTCCAAAGAGGGGCTTCGGTACATCTGTGTGGACCTCCTCCAGTAAACTGAGGGCAATGGGGCACTGTGAGGATCAGTAGATCAGACAATCAATCAGTCAGCAAGTTCTCTCCAGGAGACTTGTCTCAAGGCAGGCAGCGGTTTCTTATCTCATCCATTCTCCTACCCTCCACAAACTCCACACAGACAGTTGCCCCAAGGGTGGAATTGATCCTTGGTTCCTGGTGCCATGAGGCAGCAGTGCTAATCACTGAGTCACCATGGGGTTGCAGTCCAACGGAAAACAAATACAGTGCACCAACTCTCCCACTGCACCCACTGTCAGGAGAATCAGTCCTGGGGGGACTCACAGCAGTGTCAGTGGTGGAATCTGATTGTTGTGAGCGCTGGTGCCCCCGCTGGTGCTTCCGTAAGTTGCGGGAAAATGTAAACCTCTTCCCGCACTCAGGGCAGCTGAAGGGCCTCTCCCCGGTGTGGACTCGCTGGTGCTTCAGCAGAGCAGAGGAATCGCTGAAGGCCTTCCTGCACTCGGGGCAGCTGAATGGCCTCTCCCCTGTGTGGACCCGCCGGTGGGCCACGAGGTGGGAGGAAACAGCAAAACCCTTCCCGCACTCGGGGCAGGAGAACGGTCTCTCGCAGGTGTGGATCCGCTGGTGGGTCAGCAGGTTGGAGGGCTGGGTAAAGCACTTTCCGCACTGGAGGCAGGAGTACGGCCTCTCCCCAGTGTGGACTCGCTGGTGCCTCAGCAGGTGGGAAGACCTGCTGAAGGCCATCCTGCACTCAGGGCAGCTAAAGGGCTTCTCACCCGTGTGGACCCGCAAATGGGTCAGCAGAGCGGAAGAGCGGGTGAAGCCCTTCCTGCACTCAGGGCACGAGAACGGCCTTTTCCCGATGTGGACCCACTGGTGCCTCAGCAGGGTAGAGGAATCACTGAAGGCCTTCCCGCACTCAGGGCAGCTGAATGGCCTCTCCCCTCTGTGGACCCGTTGGTGCTTCAGCAGGTCCGAGGATTTGCTGAAGGCCTTCCCACACTCAGAGCAGGGGAAGGGCCTTTCCCCAGCGTGGACGCGCTGGTGGGCCAGCAGGTGGGAGGAGTAGGTGAAGCCCTTCCCACATTCAGGGCAGGAGAATGGCTTCTCCCCAGTGTGGACTCGGCGGTGGTCCAGCAGGTGGGAGGAGCAGGTAAAGCCTTTCCCGCACTCGGGGCAGGAGAATGGCCTCTCCCCGGTGTGACTTCGCCGATGAATCTCCAGGACAGATGGGGCATGGAAGCCTCTCCCGCAGTCGCAACACTTCCACGGTTTCTCCACAGTGTGGGATTCCTCTGGTTTCACCATGGCCGCAGCTACAGCCCCATGTACGGCCCCTGCCCACAGTAAATTCCTCTTTCCTGGCCGTATAACTGTTTCAGGCTTTACACAAAGTGCGCTGTAACAGTAGAGACTCTCATCCAGTCCCGCTGATGCTGAAAATGGTCTGAAACAGGAACCAAAATGTTTTGCTCCTTCTCACAGAATCATAGTTGAAAATCGTTGAGGTCCCGATGGATTGAGTGACTGTCAGACATTGATGTGAAAGTGGGGACTGCAGAGGCTGGAGAGGAGTTGAAAAGTGCGGTGCTGGAACAGCACAGCAGGTCAGGCAGCATCCAAACAGCAGGAGAATCGACGATTCAGGCATAGGCCCTTCATCTGTTGATTTTTAAACTTCAGTCTTCAAATACTCTGGAAAGAGAGATTACAAAAGTCATCACGGTCAGTCCAGGGTAGAAATTCAGAACAAGCTCCTCCACTTTCTGCAGAACATTTTTTTCTTTTGCTGTTCCACAAAATTGAAAGCATCCCACTCTCTCCTCCTCCTCCATTCTCACTCCGCTCAAACTAATTCTCCTGAAGGTGCTGATTCCGGATCTTACAGGGACAGAAAAAGCAAAAACGTCAGGACTGACATCTGCGAATTTTGGATAACACCACGTGAAAGTTAATATCTTTCAGGATATTGCTGAGAGTGAGCAAGTCTGATTTTGGGAAGCAAAAGAAGTGTAAATTCAGGTTGAACCTGCAATACAGCTTCTTGATAAAAAAACAGACATGAATTGGTTATCGTCCCTGTGGTGGGTGGTGGTGGTGGGTGGTAGTGGTGGTGGTATGTGGTGGGTGGAATGAGACATCAAGTCATTGAAACAGACAACCCGAGAGAAACTAAACATACGGACATGGCAAATGTTTGTGGCAAGCCAGAGTCAGATCTACAACATAGAAACAGCCCCTTCGGGCCAACCAGATATCCTAGCCTAATCTAGTCCCATTTGCCAGCACTTGGCCCATATCCCTCTAAACCTTTCCTAGTCAAATACCTATCTAGATGCCTTTTCAATGTCATAGCTGAATCAACAGCCACCACTTCCTCTGGCAGCTCATTCCTTCCACACACCACTCTCTGCATGAAAAGGTTATTCCTTAGGACCCTTTCAAATCTTGCCCTCCTCCACTCTAAACCTTTTACCCTCTAGTTCTGGACTCTCTCACCCAGGGAAATGTCCTTGTCTATTTACCCTATCCATGCCTCTCATGATTTTATTAATGACTCTCAGTCACCCCTCAGCCTCTGGTGCACGAGGAAAAACAGCCCAGCCCATTCAGCTCAACCCTGGCAACATCCTTTTAAATGTGTTCTGAACCCTTTCAAGTTTCACAACATCATTCTGATAGGAGCGAGACCAGAATTGCACACAACATTCCAAAAGTGGTCTACCCAATGTCCTATCAGCCACAACACAACTTCCCAACTCTTATCCTCAGTCAGAGGATTGGGAAAGTTTTCAAAACCCACAAAAAGACAACCAGGAAAGAATGCAGGGACAAACCAAATTTGAGGGTCAGCTTGGAAGCATCAATGAGAAAATGGCGCACTGGGTTTATTGCTACCCGTTCTTCTTGAGTACGTATACGTATTTCTCTTCTGCTCTTCGCAGTTCCTCTGTGCTGCAATGTGTGGTGGCTCGTTGAAATAATCTGATGCAGCTTCGTTTGTGGGTGTTGGGATGATTGTTTCTGTAGTTACGTATTTGGTCCGTGTGTACTGTTTCTTGTCGACGTGAGTTTGAAGTTCCCCTTAACTGTTTGCTCTACTGTGACATCTAGGAATGGCACTTTGTTGCTGTTCCCTCCTGTTCAAACCAGGAGCCCCCCTCAGGCCCACAGTCTCACCACTTGGAACACCAGTATACAGACTAGTCAAAGGCCTCCAGTGAAGACGAAAACACTGAGTAGAAGATTCATGCCACTCCATTCACTCCACCCAAGAATTCCTGAACACCAAAGACACCAAGATAGAAGAGGATGAAATAATGCTGTCCTTTGACATAACAGCCCCGCTCACATCCATGAACATCAACATGGCCAAAGAAACACTGACTACACTACAAAAACCACCAAAGACACAAACACCAAACAGCACCAACTTCATCAGCAAAGATAACACTGTCAAGCTTGTGGACCCGTATCTTATCACCTACTTCACTTTCAATAATAAGCCTTACAAATAAATCAACAGAACACCCATGAGACCACCAATATCAAGGTTCCTAGCAGAAGCAATAATGCAGAGACTGGAACAAACAGCCCTCCCAACGCTCCAACCCAAAATTTGGGTCCACCACAGTGATGACACCTTTATCACAAAATGAAACAGATTAGAGGAAACCTACAACACCATGAACAATTTCCTTACTGGCATTAAATTCACAAAAGAGAACAACAAAGTGCCATTCTTAGATGTCAGTAGAGTGAACAGTCAATAGGGAACTTCAGACTAACGTCTACAGGAAAACAACATACACAGACCCAAGTACCTAATGCAGAAGCAAATTATCCCAAAAAAATCTGCATCAGGACACTATTTCAACGAGCCACGACATACTGCACCACCCAGGAACTATGAAGAGCAGAAGATAAATACTTATACAGCATATTCAAGAAGAACAGGTACCCAATAAACCCTGTCCACTGATTTCTCAACAACGAACTCAAACAAGCAGACACATGCACAGAAACCCCAGCCACATTACCTTACATCAAAGACATCTGTCAAGTGTGAGGTTGTCCAGTTTGGAACGACAAATAAGAATGCGGAATACAGGGTTAACGGTAGGGTTCTTAGTAAGGTGGAGGAACAGAGGGATCTTGGGGTCTTTGTTCATAGCTCTTTGAAAGTTGCCACTCAGGTGGATGGAGCTTGTAAGAAGGCCTATGGTGTATTAGCGTTCATTAGTAGAGGAAGTGAATTCAAGAGTCGTGAGGTGATGTTGCAGCTTTACAGGACCTTGGTGAGGCCACATTTGGAGTACTGTGTGCAGTTCTGGTCGCCTCACTTTAGGAAAGATGTGGAAGCTTTGGAGAGGGTGGAGAGGAGATTTACCAGGCTGTTGCCTGGAATGGAGAATAGGTCATACGGGGATAGGTTGAGAGTGCTAGGCCTTTTCTCATTGGAACGGCGAAGGATGAGGGGTGACTTGATAAAGGTTTAAAAGATGATCAGGGGAATATATAGAGTAGTCAGTCAGAGACCTTTCCCCCGGGTACAGAGTGTTACAAGGGGACATAAATTTAAGGTGAAGGGTGGAAGGTATGGGGGGGATGTCAGGGGTACGTTCTTTACCCAGAGAGTGGTGGGGGCATGGAATGCGCTGCCTGTGGGAGTGGCAGGGTCAGAATCATTGGTGACCTTTAA
Source organism: Hemiscyllium ocellatum (assembly GCF_020745735.1). Taxonomy (NCBI): domain Eukaryota; kingdom Metazoa; phylum Chordata; class Chondrichthyes; order Orectolobiformes; family Hemiscylliidae; genus Hemiscyllium; species Hemiscyllium ocellatum. Next base: position 103,806 of record NW_026867750.1, read on the forward strand.
GCGGCAATTGGATAGGTACATGGATAGGACAAATGTTTGGCACAACATCGTGGGCCGAAGGGCCTGTTCTGTGCTGTATTGTTCTATGTTCTAAATAATGTCTAGACAACTCAAACCTCTCTGCATCATGGTAGCCCACAAACCTACCAACACACTTAAGCAGCAGCTAATGAACCTGAAAAAAAACAAATATTATTTACAAATTACCATACAAAGAAATATAGACATAGACTCTGTCCCCATAGTTCTCGGTGGCAAGAAATGCTGGGATGAGATAAGGAAGATTGTTTTCAGTCAGAAAGTGGTGACTCTGCGGAACGCATTGCCACTGAAACGAGGCAAGTAACTGAGTGCTTTTAAAGCAGATAAAGATAGGCTCTTGATTAGTAAGGAAATCAAGGGTTACAGGGAGGAGGCAGGAGAATGGGGTTGAGAAACATTGGCCATGATCGAATGGTGGAGCAGATTCAACAAGTTGAATGGACTGATTCTGCTTCTGTATCTTATGGATCTGTAACCACAAAGATCTGACTTAATTTTCACGACTTTTACTGTGTCCCTGTCGTATTTATAGCAAGCGTGTGGCAATACGTTGTAGATTTCTCAAGCTAGATCTTCTAATTTGATATCAAATATTGATAATTGGAGCTAATATTAGAGAGAGTAAAGGTGCGTATTTCTTGGATAAATAAACCTGTCATGCATTTTAAGCTTAAACCTTGCATACTTGCAAAATTAGAGTTACCATTTTGCTCGCTGTCATCAAATCTCCAATTATACTTCCCTTTCACTTGATAACCCATTTTGGGAAATATAAACATAACTGAGGTTGTGTGTTTTATGCAAGCGCTTTAAGCTTTTGATATAATGATTTTAAGCCATCTACACAGAGTGTGATTGAATTTCTAAACTTAAGTAACAGCCTTATTGTTATTTGTGTCACTCACATAACTGTAATTAATGTAAATATTGAATTAAACTTATTGAAAAGAACATACTTGCTGAATTAGAGTCAGCATTGTTTTCAGTGCTTTGTCCATTATTCCCTTTCACCTTATTACCTATTTTAGAGAAAGAAAAAGATTGCACATGTTTGAACATTTACTTTTTTGGCAATATTATAAAATGAAGAAAGCAGTTCAGTCAGTCAACTTCAATCTTCATCCCGTCACTTTTTAGAAAAGGTTTTGAGCAGTTATAAAATAATAATGCAAGATTACCTAATTTGCAGCATTGCTTGAGACAGATTTAATAGTACAAGAAGTTATGATCTCGATTCAGTAATGTCTTGATTTGAACATAGTTTAAGTTAAGCAAAGGGTGTTGCGGAAATTGAAGTCATTGTGAAAATGTTACCAGGGAAAACATTGGATCAAAAAAAAAATCTGGTTTGAGTTTCTTCTTTGGGTATAAACAGATACTGGATCCAAGTATCCTCCTAATCTTCTAAAACTATGCCCACAAAATGAACACAATGCAACCTCAATAAATCAGGCCCAAAAGAAATTCAGAACCCACACTAATATATGGCAAGGAGGAAAGTTTTAGACTACAGGGCAATAAAGATGGCTTGGTCAGATGAGCAGAACAATGGCAGATGGAGTTCAATCCTGAAAAGATTGAGATGATACATTTCAGGAGGATCAACAGGCAAGGGAGTACATGATGAATCGCAAGAACTTAGAATGTACTGAAGATCAGAGAAAGGTATATGTGTTCATAGATTCTTGAAGGCAACAGGACATGTGGATTAAATGGTTAAGGCGCCATATGAAATACTTGCCCTTAGTAGTTAAGGCATTGAACATGAGAGCCAGGAGATCATGATGGAACTGTACAAGACATTAGTTGGGCCATAGCTGGAGTAGTGGATCTGGTTGTCACATTATTCGAAAAATGTGATGGCACTAGAAAGGGTGCAGAAGGGAATACGAACCCAGGGTGGTGCATGTTGGTGGGTTTCAGCTATGTGAGTGATTAGATCGGCTGAGGATATTTTCCTTAGAGCAGAGAAGGCTGGGTGAGGACCTGTTTGGATTGTACAGATAAGACACTTAGGGTCTAGATAGGAAGAAACTTTTCCCCTTGGTGGATGGCTTCAGCAGTTCAGACAGGGAAAAACTTTGTTCTTGTGGTGGTCAGTGGAGACTTACTCAATCAAATATTAACTACCAGTGCATCTCACATAGATGCTGTATAAATCAAATCTTATTGATCACTATTGACAAAATTAAACCTATTGACCTGACTCTTGACAAAATAAGAACATATTTTAGTGCATAACATTTTCCCATAATACAGACATTTGTAGTAGTGCAGTTATGTGAAAAGAAACCTGCGTTGTTAATTTAGTTTGTTGCTCCACTTCATAAATGTTGTTTTCATTTATTTTGAAACATCAACCCTTCCACTCTTTCTAAAGGTACATGACACTTTAATTTCTTTTTCTTTGCCAATTTTCTTTCACCAACAAAACCATTCACTTTTTTGGCATTGGGTGGGGGAGCTCTGCCAGTTGACAATTTCTTGCTGAAATTGTTTCACTTGACATGAGTCTTGCCAATAAATGACAGCAACAGCAACAGCTAATACTAATGATAATATTTCAACAAAAGTATACCAAGGTGCTTCACATTATGTATCACCCAAGTTGGAGAAATGTGAGGATCTCCTTCTCGGCCTTGCCCCTCGGCTGAGGTGTGGTGACCCTCAAGATAAACCACCACCAGCCATCTCTAATGAGAGAGAACAGTCTAATCCTCTGGGAAGACTGTGATGAATGTGTTTAAAGTTGAAAGACTGTTGAAATAGAAGGGAGCGGCACGGTGGCTCAGTGGTTAGCACTGCTGCCTCACAGCACCAGGGACCCGGGTTCAATCCCATTCTGGGGCTACTGTCTATGTGGAGTGTGCACAATCTCCCCGTGTGTGTGTTGGTTTCCTCCGGGTGATCCGGTTTCCTCCCACAATCCAAAGATATGCAGGCTAAGTGAACATGCTAAAATTGCCCATAGTGGTACATAAGTCAGGGGTAATTGTAGAGGAATGGGCTTGGCTGGCATACTCTCTACAGGGTCGGTATGGAGTTGTTGGGCAGAAGGGCATATTTCCACACATAGGGATTCTATGACTGGAACAAACACTACATCTGACAAACAGGTATAAAACTAGCCACCAGGATATATGAACATCAACTAGCCACAAAAACACACGATCCACTATCACTCGTATCTTTACATACAAAGGAGGACACCCTGTTGACTGGGACCATACATTCATCCTATGACAAGCCACCATCCTATAAGCCAACCAGAAACACACAAGAATTCCTCGGAGCACGTCATCCCAACTGGAAATCTATTGATTTGGACCCCCCCAGAGTTTATAAACTCCCAGTCTCCCTCCTCCGCGGTTTCCAATCCTCCCCGTCTTACTGTCTCCTCCGGTAAAAACAATGACTGCAGACGCTGGAAACCTGAGTCTAGATTAGAATGGTGCTGGAAAAGCACAGCAGTTCAGGCAGCATCTGAGGAGCAGGAAAATCGACATTTCGGGCAAAAGCCCTTCATCAGGAATACAGGCAGAGATCCTGAAGGGTGGAGAGATAAATGAGAGTAGGGTGGGGGTGGGGAGAAAGTAGCATAGAGTACAATAGGTGAGTGGGAGTGGGAAGAAAGTGATAGGTATGGGGGGAGGGGGTGTGGAGTGGATAGGTGGAAAAGAAGATAGGCAGGTTGGACAAGTCACGGGGACAGTGCTGAGTGGAAGTTTGGAACTGGGGTGAGGTGGGGGAAGGGGAAAATGAGGAAACTGTTGAAATCCACATTGATGCCCTGGGTTGAAGTGTTCCGAGGCGGAAGATGAGGTGTTCTTCCTCCAGGCATCTGTTGGTGAGGGAGCAGCGGTGAAGAAGGCCCAGGACTTCATGTCCTCGGCAGAGTGTGAGGGGGATTTGAAATGTTGGGCCACAGGGCGGTGTGGTTGATTGGTGCGGGTGTCCCAGAGATGTTCCCTAAAGCGCTCTGCTAGAAGGTATCCAGTCTCCCCAGCATACAGGAGACCGCATCTGGAGCAATGGATACAATAAATGATATTGGTGGATGTGCAGGTAAAACTTTGATGGGTGTGGAAGGCTCCTTTAGGGCCTTGGATTGAGGTGAGGGAGGAGGTGTGGGCACAGGTTTTGCAATTCCTGCAGTGGCAGCAGAAGGTGTCAGGATCGGAGGGTGGGTTGTAGGGGGCATGGACCTGACCAGGTAGTCACAGAGGGAACGGTCTTTGCAGAAGGTGGAAAGGGATGGGGAGGGAAATATATCCCTGGTGGTGGGGTGTTTGGAGGAGGCGGAAATGTTAGCGGATTATTTGGTTTATACGAAGGTTGGTAGGGTGGAAGGTGAGCACCAGAGGCGTTCTGCCCTTGTTACAGTTGGAGGGGTGGGGTCTGAGGGCGGCGGTGTGGGATGTGGACAAGATGCATCTTTAACCACGTGGGAAGGGAAATTGCGGTATCTGAAGGCGGCGGTCATCTGGTGTGTTCTGTGGTGGAACTGGTCCTCCTGGGAACAGATACGGCGGAGGCAAAGGAATTGAGAATACGGGATGGCACTTTTGCAGGAGGTAGGGTGGGGAAGGCAGCTGTGGGAGTCGAATGGTTTATAAAATGCCAGTGTCAAGTCGGTCGTTATTAATGGAGATGGAGAGGTCCAGGAAGGGGAGGGAGGTGTCAGATGGTCCAGGTAAATTTAAGGTCAGGGTGGAATGTGTCGGTGAAGTTTGCTCAACCTCCTCCGGGAGCACGAGATGGCGCCAATGCAGTCATGAATGTAGCGGAGGAAGAGGTGGGGAGTGGTGCCGGTTTATTTACGGAAGATGGTCTTTTCTACATAGCCAACAGAGACGGGCATTGCTGGGACCCATACAGGTGCCCATGCTACCCCTTTGGTCTGGAGGAAGGGGAGGTTCAAAGGAGAAATTGTTAAGGGTGAGGACCAGTTTGGCCAGATGAATGAGTGTGTCGGTGGAAGGGTACTGTTGGGGACGTCGGAGAGGAAGAAACAGAGGGCTTGGAGGTCCTGGCCATGGCGGATGGAGGTGTAGAGGGATTGGATATCCATGGTGAAGATGAGACATTGGGGGCTGGGGAAACGGAAGTCTTGGAGGAGGTGGAGGGTGTGGGTGGTGTCCTGAACGTATGTGGGGGGGGACTGGGGGGGGGGGGATAGGACAGTGTCGAAGTAGGTACTCACTGTCCCCTCTCCCGGGCGCTCAGGCCTGGCGACCTCTCCGGGATGTTTCCGAAACCTGTTTCTGTTCTGAAAGAGAATCACTGGACACGTAACGTTTCCTCGGATTCTCTTGACACATGCAGCCAGGGCTGCTCAGCTTTTCCAGCGTTTCTGTTCTTGTTCCTTCAGCCGCCGGCGCCATTCCTCTCCCACACTCAGTAACACTGTCTTTGTCCCACTACATGACCCACACTGCACATGCGCCAACTCACAAGGGCTGGGTCACCAAACCGTGACGTCACCCCGCGTGGAGTGGGCGCGGTTCGACGAGGCATCCAACCAATCGGAGACAATGGGGGCGGGGCGAATGTGTTCCCTGCTCCCCTCGCCAGCCACCTGAAAGGTGGGTTTTTCTTTAAGTTTTAACGTAGTTAAAAAAATTCAGTCTTTTCCGAAATGTTATTCCAGACCTCGAAAGATGAAACATTGGAAAACTTGCAAAAATAAACGAAGGGATACTAAAAAAAAGAATAAAGATAAATTACGAAAGAAACCTAGCGCAAAATATCAAAAAGAATAGCAAAAGCTTCTGTTGGCATGCTGAAGGGAACAGAGTTACTCAAGCCCCTTGGAAGATGAAACCGGTGAGTTAATAGGAGGAACACTGAAATGGCAGAGATGCTAAGTCAATCCTTTGCCTCAGTTTTCAAGCTCGAGGACAATAGTACCATTCCTATTGGAATGGGCAAGTCAGAGATGATAGAAAGGATAGAACTTAAACAATAACATTGAGAGGGAAAAGGTACACAGCAAACTATTAGGATTGAGGGCAGACAAATCCCCTGGGCCTGACGGCCTACATGCCAGGGTACTATATAGACTTCAGTAAGGTGTTTGACAAGATTCCCCAAGGGGACAAGTTCGCAAGGTTAGATATCATGGAATACAGCGAGAACTAGCCATTTGGATACAGTACCAGCTCACAGGTAGGAAGACAGAGGGTGATGGTGGAGAGTTGCTTTTCAGACTGGAGGCCTGTGACCAGCAATACCACAAGGATGGGTGCTGGGTCCACTACTTTTCATCATTTATATAAATATTCCTGTCAGGGTGAAAGGGAAGGCTGGTAGGTATAGGGAATGCTGGATGAGTAAAGAAACTGAGGGTCTGGTTAAGAAAAAGAAGGAAGCATATGTCAGGTATAGGCAGGATAGATCGAGTGAATCGTTAGAAGAGTATAAAGAAAGTAGGAGTATACTTAAGAGGGAAATCAGGAGGGCAAAAAGGGGACATGAAATAGCTTTGGCAAATAGAATTAAGGAGAATCCAAATGGTTTTTACAAATATATTAAAGACAAAAGGGTAATAGGGAGAGAATCGGGCCCCTCAAAGATCAGCAGGTCAGGCAGCATCCAAGGAGCAGAGAACTGATGTTTCGGGCATAAGCCCTTCTTCAGAAATCAGGCTTATGCCCGAAACGTCAATTCTCCTGCTCCTTGATGCTGCTTGACCTGCTGCGCTTTTCCAGTAACACATTTTTCAGCTCTGATCTCCAGCATCTACAGTCCTCACTTTCTCCTCAAAGATCAGCAAGGTGGCCTTTGTGTGGAGCCACAGAAAGTGGGGGAGATACTAAATGAATATTTTGTGGAAGTATTTACTGTGGAAAAGGACATGGAAGATATAGACTGTAGGGAAATAGATGGTGACATCTTGCAAAATGTCCAGATTACAGAGGAGGGAAGTGCTGGATGTCTAGAAACGTTTAAAAGTGGATAAATCCACAGGACCTGATCAGGTGTACCCGAGAACTCTGTGGAAGCTAAAGAAGTGATTGCTGGGCCTCTTGCTGAGATATTTGTATCATCGATAGTCACAGGTGAGGTGCCGGAAGACTGGAGGTTGGCAAACGTGGTGCCACTGTTTAAGAAGGGGGGTAAAGACAAGCAGGGAACTATAGACCAGTGAGCCTGACCTCGGTGGTGGGTAAGTTGTTGGAGGGAATCCTGAGGGACAGGATGTGCATGTATTTGGAAAAGCAAGGACTGATTCGGGATAGTCAACATGGCTTTGTGCGTGGAAATCATGTCTCACAAACTTGATTGAATTTTTTGAAGTAACAAAGATGATTGATGATGGCAGAGCAGAAGATCTGATCTATATGGACTTCAGTAAGGCGTTCGACAAGGTTCCCATGGGAGACTGATTAGCAAGCTTAGATCTCATGGAATACAGAGAGAACTAGCCATTTGAATACAGAACTGCTCAAAGGTAGAAGGTGGTGATGGAGGGTTGTTTTTCAGACTGGAGGTCTGTGACCAGTGGAGTGCCACAAGGATCGGTGCTGGTTCCCTACTTTTTGTCATTTACATAAATGATTTGGATACAAGCATAAGAGGTACAGTTAGTAAGTTTGCAGATGACACCAAAATTGGAGGTGTACTGGACAGCGAAGAGGGTTACCTCAGATTACAACAGGATCTTGACCAGATGGGCCAATGGGCTGAGAAGTGGCAGATGAAGTTTAATTCAGATAAATGCGAGGTGCTGCATTTTGGGAAAGCAAATCTTAGCAGGACTTATACACTTCATGGTAAGGTCCTTGGGAGCGTTGCTGAACAAAGAGACCTTGGAGTGCAAGTTCATAGCTCCTTGAAAGTGGAGTTGCAGGTAGATAGGATAGTGAAGGCGGCGTTTGGTATGCTTTCCTTTATTGGTCAGAGTATTGAGTACAGGAGTTGGAAGGTCATGTTGCGACCGTACAGACCACTGTTGGAATATTGCATGCAATTCTGGTCTCCTTCCTATCGGAAAGATGTTGTGAAACTTGAGGGGTTCAGAAAAGATTTACAAGGATGTTGCCAGGGTTGGAGGATCTGAGCTACAGGGAGAGCTGAACAGGTGGTGCTGTTTTCCCTGGAGCGTCGGAGGCGGAGGGGTGACCTTTTCGAGGTTTACAAAATTATGAGGGGCATGGATAGGATAAATAGACAAAATCTTTCCCTGGGGTTGGGGAGTCCAGAACGAGAGGGCATTGGTTTAGGATGAGAGGGGAAAGATATAAAAGAGATCCAAGGGGCACTTTTTCATCGCAGACGATGGTATGTTTATTGAATGAACTGCCAGAGGAAGTGGTGAAGGCGAGAACAATTGCAACATTTCAGAGGCAGTTGGATGGGTATATGAATAGGAAGGGTTTGAAGGGATATGGGCTGGGTGCTGACAGGTGATTGGGTTGGGATATCTGGTCGGCATGGATGGGTTAGACTGAAGGGCCTGTTTCCATGCTGTGCATCTCTATGACTCTAAATGCTGTTGATGTCACTTTACGAAGTTATAGTTACTAATTTTGCAGATGACCAAAATTAAAGGTGTAGTGGACAGCGAAGATGCTTAGCTCAGAGGACAACAGGACCTTAATCAGATGGGTCAATGGCTGAGAAGTGGCAGATGGAGTTTGATTTAGATACATATGTGGCACTGCATTTTCGAAAAGCATATCAGAGGAGGACTTATACACTTAATGGTAAGATCCAAGGAGTGTTGCTGAACAAAGAGATCTGGAGTACGTTCATAGCTCCTTGAAAGTAGTCACAGGTAGATAGGATAGTGAAGGCGGGTTTGGAATGCTTTCCTTTAATGGTCAGAGTATCAAGTATTGAAGTTTGGAGGTGATGTTGCAGCTGTACAGGGCATTGGTTAGACCACTTTTGGAATATTGTGTGCAGTTCTGGTCTCCTTTCTGTCTGAAGTTTGTTGTGAAACTTGAAAGGGTTCAGAAAAGATTTAGAAGGACGTTGCCAGGGTTGGAGATTTGAGCTATCGGGAGAAGCTGAATAGGTTGGTCTGTTTTCTGGAGTGTCAGAGGCTGAGAGGTGACCCTATAGAGGTTTATAAAATCATGAGGGGCATTGATAGGATAAAGAGACAAGGTCTTTTCCCTGAGTTTTTTTTTTTTTGGGGGGGGGGGGGGGGGGGAGGAGCTAGAATTAGATGGCATACATTTAGGGTGAGAGGGAAAGAAATAAAAGGGACTTAAGGGACAACTTTTTAACGCAAAGGGTGGTGCGGATATGGAATTAGCTGCTTGAGGAAGTCGTGGAGGCTGGTAAAATTACAATTTGAATGGAATCTGGATGGAAGGGTTTAGAGGGATATGGGCCAAGTGCTAGCAAATGGTACTAGACGGTTTAGGCTAACTGGTCAACATGGATGAGTTAGAGTGTTAAAGTAGGGATTTGAGACAGCCCAGGGAATCCCTTGTGAAGTCAGACCTGTAGCCTCTCACGATTCGTCCTGGAGATCGTACTCTTTGACAGTCTGGAATAAAAACAAACTCTTACAGACTGTTCAGTTTAATTTTAGTTATCCCCTTTATTTACCAACAGCTCCTCTGATACCGATAAGCTAAACTACCTAGGTTCTAGTAACTTAGGAGAGTAGGGGACCAACTCTTCAAGTGCCCTGGCAGGTTACTCTGATGTACTGATACAAAGTGGTTTCCTTTACACAAAGATTTACAAAAACGTTGCATGTTCTTAATTCGTAAGGAAGAAAGGTTAATTGACAGGTCTCTGTACTTGACTAATCACTCCCACAGGCCCCAAGCCATTCATCAGGTGGGAAAAACATACCCAGCTGAGTTAGGTGCCTGCTAGCGAGATAAACTCCTATCATAAAGAGTACCAGTCTGAGCTAATTGGAGAGTTCCTAACCTTGCACAGGTCACAGGTCAGATACAACTGTTTTCCAAAATGGCTTCTTAGCAGGAGGGCAAACTTTTGACCATAAAATGGCTTGCTGACACATTGTGCCAGAATCTCTTCAATGTTCAGCCTAGAATAATTTCTAAGCGAGGAGCAGACCCCTGCTTTTTAGGCACTGAATCATACTGTACTGAGGCTGCGATGTAACCAAAAGGACTGCATTAGTCTTCGAATTAAACATTGCTTTCTTTTCAGGGTTGTGATTCAAATAAGACATAAGATCTGATTAGTTGGAATTCACAGTGGGGCAGTCTGAAAGGTCTGTTGAGTGGTCTGCAAGAACAGCAAGTTAAAGCTTCATCAATGTTACCTTTTACAGAGTTCATATTTAATAACCGGTTAATGGCTACTCAATACCATCATAAAGTCTCAAAAATGCAATTACGTTCAATCCAAAGCAGGTAAGCATGAAGACTTAATTTTTTAATGGCTTCGGGAGCCCCAGTGCTACAATGTTTCTCTCTCTCTTGTCCTTTTGAACTCTTAAGTCAGGGAGTTGTAACAGCAAAGGTGTTTTTCCTTGGTTTGCCTAGCTTGCAAGGGGTAATAAGAATCCATTATAATTAACAGTTCCTGACTGTCAATTACAAGGCTTTGATAGTACTGAATTTTGTTTCGGGTCAGAATCAAACGCTGTCATTAATTTGACAAGGGAACAGCCATGAATGTTATCACTCTGTGTCCTATTTACACAGATTCACTGTTAAGGCAAATGTTCTTAATTGCCTTAAAGTACCTGTTATCACTTGGTTATCTTCTGCATACCTTGAGTTCTCCCCTTTTACCAAGCCTCCCTGTCTGTCTATTTTTTAGTGTGCACCAAATGTGCTCTATAATTCAACATTACATTTTAGTTTAAATGTTTAAAGACAAGTTTTTATGGCTATAGACTTTCTTATTCCCTCCTTTGTTATTTCATGACAACTACTTGGCTTATGACTATAATTAGTCCATCTAGTCAATTTGTTTTTTCAAATAAGTGCCTCCTCTGACAGGTCATCGTCCAGAGAAGCAGACAAGGGTCAATTAACCAGATTGCTCTTTGGCTTAGGTGAAAAACAATGCACAGTCATTTCACGCATAAGCGGACAACAGTGTATATTCCTAGGATGAGACCAAGGACTATCAGTACATCCCACACGATCCATCCACACAGCGATCATAGCCAGCAAGTAAACTTCCATCCACATGAATCAGACGACAGTTGGGCAGGTATCTTCCCTGCATCGTGACCAGTTTTGTTGATCACATCTGTGTCGTCCGTAAGATCAGAACATGGTTTAGTAACAAGTTCATTTATGAAAACACAATCATGGGGATCAGGCAGTTCAAGCGGTTCTTCCTGCAGGAATGTAGGGGGGTTAATGTTAGAGCAGTATTTAAAGGAGAGAAATGGATTCAGAAGTAATGAAATCTCATAGCGACTGATACGAACCATAGCGGGGTGCAGAGTATGTTTAGAAATCCTCCTCCCCTTCCTAGACCTTTCCATCTCTTCTCAGGCGACCGACTCAACACAGACATCTACTATAAACCGACTGACTCTCACAGCTACCTGGACTACACCTCC